>NW_022631001.1:4066597-4297717 GCF_010015895.1 Lontra canadensis
ATGGTCGATACATCCAGCTACATCCGTTCAGCCATCTCTCACCAAAATGACTAGACAGAGGAATGCCCAACAGAAGAAAAATTTAGAGGATGGGCCTTCTGCAACAGAGCTAATGGCTATCGACATAGACAATATGTCAGAAAGGGAATTCAGACTAACAATTATCCAGGCAATAGCTAGGTTGGAGAAAGCCATGGATAACCAAAAGGAATTGATTAGGACAGAACTGAAAGCCATCAGGGATGATGTTCTCAATGTTAGGGCAGAACTGAAAGCCAACAGGGATGATGTTCACAATGCTCTCAATGAGTTCCAATCTAATCTAAATTCCCTAAAATCTAGGGTAACTGAGACAGAAGATAGAATAAGTGATTTGGAGGACAAACAGATAGAGAGAATGGATCAGGAGGAAGCCTGGAACATACAGCTTAGAATGAAAACAGAATCAGGGAAATAAATGATGCCATGAAATGTTCCAACACCAGAATGACTGGAATCCCTGAAGGGGAAGAGAAAGAAAGAAGTCTAGAAGATATGGTGGAACAAGTTCTTCTGGAAAATTTTCCTAATCTCGCGAATGGAATCAGCATTCATGTACTAGAAGCAGAATGGTCTCCCCCCAAGACTATAGATTCTCGAAAGTCCTTGAGAAACCCAATAGCAAGAATGAGGAATTATAATTGTAAGCAAGCCATCTTGAAGGCAGCTAGGACAAAGAAGCTCCTTACATACAGGGAAAGCCCATTAGAATTACATCAGACCTGTCCACAGAAACCTGGCAAGCAAGAAAGGGCTGGCAAGATATATTCAGGGCACTAAATGAGAAGAACATGCAGCCAAGAATACTTTATCCAGCAAAACTGACATTCAAAATGGATGGGGAGATAAAGAGTTTCCAAGACCAGCAAGGCTTAAGGCAGGCCCTCTTGAAGGCAGCTAGGACAAAGAAGCTCCTTACATACAGAGGAAAGCCCATCAGAATAACGTCAGACCTGTCCACAGAAACCTGGCAAGCAAGAAAGGGCTGGCAAGATATATTCAGGGCACTAAATGAGAAGAACATGCAGCCAAGAATACTTTAGCCAGCAAGACTGACATTCAAAATGGATGGAGAGATAAAGAGTTTCCAAGACTGGCAAGGCTTAAAAGACTATGCAACCACCAAGTCGACACTGCAGGAAATATTAAGGGGGGGTTCTATAAAAGAGGAAAAATCCTAAGAATAGCATTGAACAGAAATATAGAGACAATTTACAGAAAGAAAGACTTCAAAGGTAACACGATGTCAATAAAAACGTATTTATCAATAATCACTCTCAATATGCATGGCCTAAATGCACCCATAAAATGACACAGGGTTGCAGATTGGATAAAATGACAGGACCCATCCATATGTTGTCTACAAGAGACCCATTTTGAACCTAAGGATACACCCAGACTAAAAGTGAAGGTATAGAGAAGCATCTTTCATGCCAATGGGCCTCAAAAGAAGGACGGGGTAGAGATTCTCATATCAGATAAATTAGATTTTAAACTAAAGACTGTAGTCAGAGATACAGAAGGATGCTACATAATTCTTAAAGGGACTATCCACCAAGATGATCTAACAATTGTAAATATCTATGGCCCAATATGGGAGCAGCCAATTACATAAGAAAACTATTAATCAGATAAAGAGTCATATTGATATGAATAGATTAGTAGTAGGAGATCTTTTTTTTTTTTTTTAAGTTTCACCCACTCATTTGATAGAGACCACAAGTAGGCAGAGAGGCAGGCAGAGAAAGAGGGGAAAGCAGGTTCCCTGCTGAGCAGAGAGCCCGATATGGGGCTCAATCCCAAGATTCTGGGATCATGACTTGAGTAGAAGGCAGAGGCTTTAACCCACTGAGCCACCCAGGCGCCCCAATAGTAGGAGATCTTAACAAACCTCTCTCAGTACTAGATCATCTGAGCAGAAAATCAATAAAGAAACAAGAGCATTGAATGACACATTGGACCAGATGGACCTCATAGATGTATACAGAACATTCCACCCTAAAACAACAGAATATTCATTCTTCTCAAGTGCACATGGAACTTTCTCCAGAATAGACAACATACTGGGTCACAAAACAGGACTCAACCAATACCAAAAGACTGACATTATTCCCTGCATATTCTCAGATCACAGTGCTTTGAAACAGGAGCTCAATCACAAGGAAAAGTTTTGAAGGATCTCAAACACCTGGAAGCTAAAGGCCACCTTGCTTAAGAATGCTTGAATCAACCAGGAGACCAAAGAAGAACTGAAACAATTCATGGAAACCAATGAAAATGAAGACACTTCGGTCTAAAACCTATGGGATACAGCAAAGGCGGTCCTAAGGGGGAAATACATAGCCATCCAAGCCTCCCTCAAAAAAATTGAAAAATCCAGAATACACCAGCTCTCTCTACACCTTAAAGAACTGGAGAATCAACAACAAATCAAACCAACTCCACACATAAAGAGGGAAATAATCAAGATTAGAGCAGAGATCAATGAGGTAGAAACCAGAGATACAGTAGAAAGCATCAATGAAACTAGAAGCTGGTTTTTTGAAAGAATCAATAAGTTTGATAAACCATTGGCCACACCAAACCAAAAGAAAAGAGAGAAAGCTCAAATTAATAAAATTATGAATGAAAAGGGTGAGATCACAACTAACACCAAAGAAGTAGAAACAATCATCAGAAGTTATTATCAACAGTTATATGCCAATAAGTTAAGCAACCTAGATGAAATGGATGCATTCCTGGAAAACTATAAACTCTCAAAATTGAACCAGGAAGAAATTGACAACCTGAATAGACTGATATCTACTAACGAGATTGAAGCAGTGATCAAAAACCTCCCAAAAAACAAGAGCCCAGGACCTGACGGATTCCCTGGGAAATTCTACCAAACTTTCAAAGAAGAAATAACACCTATTCTCCTGATGCTGTTTCAAAAAATTGAAGCAGAAGGAAAACTTCCAGACTCTTTTTATGAAGCCAGCATTACCCTGATCCCCAAACCAGGCAAAGACCCTATCAAAAAGGAGAATTTCAGACCAATATCACTGATGAATATGGATATTAAGATTCTCAACAAGATCCTAGCAAACAGGATCCAACAGCACATTAAAAAGATTATCCACCAAGACCAGGTGGGGTTCATCCCCTGGGTTACAAGGATGGTTCAACATTTGCAAATCAATGAATGTGATAGAACAAATCAATAAGAGAAGAGAGAAGAACCACATGGTCCTCTCAATTGATGCAGAAAAAGCATTTGACAAAATCCAGCATCCATTACTGATTAAAATTCTTCAAAGTATAGGGATAGAGGGAACATTAATGAACTTCATAAAATCTATCTATGAAAAACCCACAGCAAATATCATCCTCAATGAGAAAAAGCTCACAGCATTCCTACTGAGATCAGGAACATGACAAGGATGCCCACTCTCACCACTCTTGCTCAACATAGTATTAGAAATCCTAGCAACAGCAATCTGACAACAAAGAGAAATAAAATGTATCCAAATTGACAATGAAGAAGTCAAACTCTCTCTCTTCACAGATGACATGATTCTTTATACGGAAAACCCAAAAGATTCCACCCCCAAACTACTAGAACTATTACAGCAATTCAGTAACATGGCAGGATACAAAGTCAATGTACAGAAATCAGTGGCTTTCTTATACACTAACAATGAAAATACAGAAAGGGAAATTAGAGAATCGATTCCATTTACTATAGCACCAAGAACCCTAAGATACCTTGGAGTAAACCTAACCAAAGAGGTAAAGGATCTGTACTCGAGGAACTACAGAATACTCATGAAAGAAATTGAAGAAGACACAAAAAGATGGAAGACCATTCCATGCTCTTGGATCGGAAGAATAAACATTGTTAAAATGTCTATACTGCCTAGAGCAATCTATACCTTTAATGCCATTCCGATCAAAATTCCACCGGTATTTTTCAAAGAGCTGGAGCAAATAATCCTAAAATTTGTATGGAATCAGAAGAGACCCCGAATCGCTAAGGAAATGTTGAAAAACAAAAATAAAACTGGCAGCATCACGTTACCTGATTTCAAGCTTTACTACAAAGCTGTGATCACCAAGACAGCATGGTACTGGCATAAAAACAGACACATAGACCAGTGGAACAGAGTAGAGAGCCCAGATATGGACCCTCAACTCTATGGTCAAATAATCTTTGACAAAGCAGGAAAAATATACAGTGAAAAAAGACAGTCTCTTCAATAAATGGTGCTGGGAAAATTGGACTGCTATATGTAGAAGAATGAAACTCGACCATTCTCTTACACCGTACACAAAGATAAACTCAAAATGGATAAAAGACCTCAATGTGAGACAGGAATCCATCAGAATCCTAGAGGAGAACATAGGCAATAACCTCTTTGATATCAGCCACAGCAACTTCTTTTCAAGATATGTCTCCAAAGGCAAAGGAAACAAAAGCGAAAATGAACTTTTGGGACTTCATCAAGATCAAAAGCCTCTGCACAGCAAAGGAAACAGTCAACAAAACAAAAAGGCAACCCACGGAATGGGAGAAGATATTTGCAAATGACAGTACAGACAAAAGGTTGATATCCAGGATCTATAAAGAACTTCTCAAACTCAACACACAAAACAGATAATCATATCAAAAAATGGGCAGAAGATATGAACAGACACTTCTCCAATGAAGACATGCAAATGGCTATCAGACACATGAAAAAATGTTCATCATCACTAGCCATCAAGGAGATTCAAATTAAAACCACATTGAGATATCACCTTACACCACTTAGAATGGCCAAATTTAGCAAGACAGAAAACAACGTGTGTTGGAGAGGATGTGGAGAGAGGGGAACCCTCTTACACTGTTGGTGGGAATGCAAGTTGGTGCAGCCACTTTGGAGAACAGTGTGGAGATTCCTCAAGAAATTAAAAATAGAGCTTCCCTATGCCCCTGCAATTGCACTACTGGGCATTTACCCCAAAGATACAGATGTAGTGAAAAGAAGTGCCATCTGTACCCCAATGTTTATAGCAGCAATGACCATGGTCGCCAAACTGTGGAAAGACCCAAGATGCCCTTCAATGGACGAATGGATAAGGAAGATGTGGTCCATATACACTATGGAGTATTATGCCTCCATCAGAAAGGATGAATACACAACTTTTGTAGCAACATGGACAGGACTGGAAGAGATTATGCTGAGTGAAATAAGTCAAGCAGAGAGAGTCAATTATCATATGGTTTCACTTATTTGTGGAACAGAACAAACAACATGGAGGACATGGGGAAATGGAGAGGAGAAGGGAATTGAGGGAAATTGGAAGAGGAGGTGAACCATGAGAGACTATGGACTCTGAAAAACAATCTGAGGGATGGGGGGTCAGGTTGGGGGAGCCACGTGCTGGGTATTAAGGAGGGCACGTATTGCATGGAGCACTGGGTATGGTGCAAAAACAATGAATACTGTTACACTGGAAAGAAATAAAAAAAAAATACCAATAACCTATATGCACTATAGGAAAGATCATCCAATCCTATTATGATACAAAAAAACATATTAGACATTTTTATGTTTATATCAATATGATTGCTTTAAATGACATGTTCTTATTTTATTAATAAAAAATGTCAATCAGTAAAACAATCAAACAAAAACCTAATTTACTGATAATAATATAATTGCTACCTTTATTAGACACTTGGTATCTGCTCTTCAATAAGATGGTTTACACTGCACATTATGGTAGGTTGTTTGATTCCTCATAATTATTAATTCTTTCTCTTTGTTGTTATGTTTTCCTGTAAGTGGAGTATACCTTCTTACTCAAAAAAAAAAAAAAAAAAGAATCTCAAGTAGACTCCCTGCTGAACACAAAGCCCGAGGCAGGCTTAATCTCACAATCCATGATCATGACCAGAGCCAAAACCAAGGGTTAATAATTGGACTTTCAACTAACTGAGCCACACAGGCACCCCATAAATAATATTGCTATCCAAATCTATGTATTTTATAACTATTAAAAAACAAGTTGTTTATCAGAAAAGTGACAAGAACATCTTACAGGCTTACATGCTTCATTCCCTTTTTTGAACTTTTGAAAAACTTGTATCTTCATAAATCTTCTACCTTGACAATGATAACAGAGACTGGTTAGTCTGGGTAAGATTTAGAATTACAATAATTTAACCCTTCATCTTATAGAGAGTAAAGAGTAGCAAGTTGTTAAGAAAATCATTTTGGAATCAGGAACAGTGTGTTGATGTCAGAGATGGCACTTAAGAACTATAAATTTTGGTAAAATTACTTAACCTTTAGCTGTCAGTTTGCTAGGTGTCCAGGTAGGCAAATAGGACAGTGAGCCAAAATGAAAATAACAAACAAGCCTTATTCATTTATGATGACAATTAATCAAGAAGCAAAAATTGATGCTGGCTTTCTAGTGCTACATTCTTTCCTTGGGGGGACACAAGGAAGGGTGTCAGGCCAGGATCAGATGGATTAGTGTAGATGGAGAGAGTTCTTTAAGTCCTGAGAAGCCCTACACAAAAGGATCCCTTATTAGTTTAAGGGGAGTGAGAAGTAGAAGGGTTAGAATTGAAAAAGTACTGAGTCAAAGTAGAGAAAAGTGTTTTAATCAAGACCCCTGATAAAGAGGTTTCCACAGACATGGCAGTGCCTGATCTGAAGCCCCTGTTAAGGGATCTCCAAGTGAAGGTAACTGAGCTAAGATATATAAGAGCATGTCTGGCCCAGAAGGACTATCTTTAACTGCAACTCCCTCTGGAATACTGTAATATATTAGCTGTGAGCCACATCCAGTGTGGGAGGGCAGCTTTCCCCTGAGGCTTAACAGGCAAAACCTTTGCCATTGCTTATGGCTGATCATGAATTATTTCATATAGGATTTTTTTTTTCACTCATTGGAAGTCAGAAAAGACTTCAGTAATGTATACACTTAAAAATTTAACAGTTTAATGTAATTAACTTTTATTTCTCTTTCATGTTGATCAAGCAGTACTTTTCCAGATGAGACTTGAGGAATCCAGGCATTTTCTATTTAATGGCCATGACAATGTGGCCTTTGAAGTCATTGTGGAAGGAAAACAGATAATGAAAAAAAAAAAAAAAGCCTTCAGGAATTTATGATTTAAATATAGCATTTGCCACCCATACTCACATTTCAGTGCCAGATACCATTCATATATCTACAAACTATCTGTAAGATATATTGGGTAACATAGATTTCCCCTATAGCTCAGAAACAAAAATCAAAATTTGATGAAAAGAAAAAATAGCATTGTCTCTACAACATACTCAAAGATTATTTCCTCACCTTTAAATGCCTATAGTAATACTTCATAGTGTTTTCTAAGGGTTAACTGAGAAATTGCCCTTAAAATGACATCACATTTGAAACAGATAGAGCTCAATGAATACTAGCTATGATTGTTAATTACCTGAGGAAATTCCAGATGTGCTTAGCAAATACTCATTCTTTTTTTTTAATAGCTAATACCTTTATTTCTTTATTTTTTTAAAGTACTCTCTATGCTCAATGTGGGGCTCAAAATCACAACTCCCAGATCAAGTGTTGAGTTCTCTACCAACTGAGCCAGGCCCAACAAATGCTTATTCTTTGGCAAATGAATTAAACAAAAGGAGTTATGATTATAAAATCAGTTGATCTCAAATTTTTTTTAATTTTATTTATTTGACAGACAGAGATGATAAGTAGGCAGAGAAGCAGGCAGAGAGAGAGGAGGACACAGACTTCCTGCTGAGCAGAGAGCCTGATGCGGGTCGATCCCAGGACCCTGGGATCATGACCTGAGCCGAAGGCAGAGGCTTTAACACACTGAGCCACCCAGGCGCCGCAGTTGTTCTCAAATTTTACTGAGAGAAGAACAGTAAAGAACAAAAGCATGGAAAAGAAGGAGGGAGAGAAAAAACAGATTAATAATAGTTAAATTATAACTATTTCAATAGTGAATATTAAATAATAGTTGAGTTGGATTTGAGCCTAAACATTAATCCAGACAGTGAAGGCAAGGCATCCATTCTCTGTTGAATGTTAAGAGAACAAAAAACACATTTTCTGCATGATTGTCAAGAAGTTTCATTCATGAATCACATGTGAAACTTAAATAAATCATGAGATGTCCTAATAATACTATTAAAATACAAAGGGTGATGTTTGGCAAATGAGAAACAATATTAAGAGTGGAAGAAAGGCAAAAATAGTTGAGATATTTAAATATACAGAAAAATGTTTGTCAAAAATATATTCTTGGGGTACCTGGGTACCTCAGTTGGTTAAGCATCCAGCTCTTGATTTCAGTTTAGGTCATGATCTCAGAGTCCAGGGATCAAGCCCTGCATCAGGCTCTCTGCTCAGCAAGGAATCTGCTTGAGGTGCTTTTTCTCTCTCTCTCAAATAAATAAATAAATTCAATTCTTCTATATTTACCAGCCATGATAGATCTGTAGTATTTGACAAAAATAACTTATCGTATTACAAGACTTAACTATGGAATATAAATTAGTTTATTCATCTATAAGGTGTTGCAATACTGTTTTATGTCAAATATCAATGTATATGCAATAATTTACTATGGTTAAAAATCTTATAAATTGTACATATTTTTAATCTAAAGATTTATGAGAATGACAATGATGTTGACGGTGACGATGATGATGACAATAGAATATACACACAGCTTTACCTTCAGAACCATGTGATGATTCCCATTCTGTTGAAATTATAAAAGAGATGATGGTGATCATTGAATATGAAAGAAGTGTTTTCTGGAGCAGATATCCCTGGGTTCTGTTCCTGTCTTTCCAATTTCTTGAAGACGATCTGAAGGTACATGTTTTTGTTGTTGTAGTTTTTAGGAGAAAAGAAGGTGAGTTTTATTTTATTTTTCAAACTTATTTTATTTTATTTTTTCATCAAGATAAGTGTACTCTTTAATTCCATGCACATTTCACCTATCCTTCTACCCACCTCTCTTCTGGTAAACTATCTGTTTGTGCTCCATAGTTGAGTCTGTTTCTTGGTTTGTCTCTCTCCCTCTCTTTTTCTTCTTTCTTTTTTTTTTTTTTTTGTTTTGTTTTATTTCTTAAGTTCTATGTATGACTAAGATCATATGGTATCTTTCTCTGGCTAACTTATTTCACTTAGGATTGTACTCTCCAGCTCTATCTATGTTGTCAGAATGGCAAGATTTCATTCCTTTTTTTTTTTTTTTAATGGCTAGATATATAGCACTTTTTTTTTAATCCATTCATCTATCAACAGACACAGGTTGCTTCCATAGTTTTGCTATTATATATATATTTTTAATTTTGTCTTGAAATAAACATAGGGGTGCATGTATCCCATTGAAATAGTGTTTTTGTATTTTTTTGGTTAAATACTCAGTAGTGCAATTACAGGATCTTAGGGCAGTTCCTTTTTGAATTTTTTGAAGAATATCCATAGAATATCCAGGAATACCCAGAACAGCTGCACCAGTTTGCATTCCCACCAACAGTGCAAGAGAGTTTGCCTTTCTCCACATCCTCACCAAAACTTGTTCTTTTTTGTATTTGATTTTAGCCACTCTGACAAGAATGAGGTGATATCTCATTGAAGTTCTGATTTGCATTTCACTGATTATCAGTGATGTTGAACATTTTTTTGTGTGTCTGTTGACCATCTGTAGGTTTTCTTTGGAAAAATGTCTATTCAGGTCTTCCGCCCATTTTTTTTAATTAACATATAATATATTATTTGTTTCAGGGGTACAGGACTGTGAATCATCAGTCTTACAAAATTCACAGCACTCACCATAGCACATACCCTTCCCAATGTCCATCACCCAACCACCCTATCCCTCTCACCCCCCTCCCCTCCAGCAACCCTCAGTTGGTTTCCTGAGATTGAGTCTTTTCCAGTCACCAAACTGTGGAAAGAACCAAGATGCCCTTCAATGGATGAATGGATAAAGATATGGTCCATATATACAATGGAGTATTATGCCTCCATCAGAAAGGATGAATATGCAACTTTTGTATCAACATGGTTGGGACTGGAAGAGATCATGCTTAGTGAAATAAGTCAAGCAGAGACAATCAAGTATCATATGGTTTCACTTACTTGTGGAGCATAAGGAAGAACACAGAGGAGAGGGAGAGGAGAAGTGAGTTGCCAGAAATTGGAGGGGGAGACAAACCAAGAGAGACTGTGGACTCTGAGAATCAAACTGAGGGTTTTGGAGGGGTGGGGAGTGGGGGTTGGGTGAGCCTGGTGGTGGGTATTAAGGAGGGTACGTATTGCATGAAGCACTGGGTGTGGTGCATAAACAATGAATGCTGGAACACTGAAAAGAAATAAAATAAAATAAAACGAAATTTTAAAATAACAAGTCTCTTATGGTTTGTCTCCTTCTCTGTTTCATATTGCTTCATTTTGGCCTCCCTTCTCCTATGATTCTCTGTCTTGTTTCTCAAACTCCTCATATCAGTGAGACCATATGATAAATGTCTTTCTCTGATTGACTTATTTTGCTTAGTCTAATAACCTCTAGTTCCATCCATTTTGTTGCAAATGTCAAAATTTCATTTCTTTTGATAGTTGAATTGTATTCCATTATATATATATATATATCTCACATATTCTTCATCCATTCATCTGTCGATGGGCATCTAGGCTCTTTCCATAGTTTAGCTATTGTGGTAGTGCAACAGCTGGGTCATAGGGTAGCTCTATTTTCAACTTTTTGAGGAGCCTCCATACTATTTTCCAGAGTGGCTGCCCCAGCTTGCATTTCCTCCAATAGTGTAGGAGGGTTTCCTTTTCTCCACATCCTTGCACTTTCCTGACTGGTTAATTTTAGCCATTCTGGCTGGTGTAAGGTGGTATCTCATTGTGGTTTTCATTTGCAATTCCCTGATGCCAATTCCCTGATGACACATGAACAATTTTTCATGTGTCTGTTGGCCATTTGGATGTCTTCTTTGCAGAAATGTCTGTTCATGTCTTCTCCCATTTCTTGATTAGATTATTTGTTCTTTGGGTGTTGAGTTTGATAAATCCTTTATAGATTTTGGATGCTTGTCCTTTATCTGCTATGTCATTTGCAAATATCTTCTCCCATTCTGTCAGTTGTCTTTTGATTCTCTTGACTGTTTCCTTTGCTGTCCAAAAGCTTTGGTCTTGATGAAGTCCCAGTAGCTCATTTTTGCCCTTTCTTGCCTTGCCTTTGGTGATGTTTCTAGAAGTTGCTGTGGCTGAGGGCAAAGAAGATGCTGCCTGTGTTCTCCTTAAGGATTCTGGTGGATTCCTGTCTCACACTGAGGTCTTTCATCCATTTTGAGTCTAATTTTGTGTGTGGTGTAAGGAAATGGTCCAGTTTCATTCTTCTTCATGTGGCTGTCCAATTTTCCCAACACCATGCATTGAAGAACCTTTTTACCATTGGACATTCTTTCCTGTTTTGTCAAAGATTATTTGACCTTAGAGTTGAGGATCTATTTCTGGGATCTCTATTCTGTCCCATTGATCTGTGTGTCTGTTTTTGTGCAAGTACCATACTGTCTTGATAATTACAGCTTTGTAATAGAGCTTGAAGTCTGGAATTGTGATGCCGCCAACTTTGGTTTTGTCAACATTCCTCTGGCTACTTGGGATCTTTCCTTGTTCCATATAAAGTTTAGGATTAATTGTTCCATTTCTTTGAAAAAAGTTGATGGTATTTTGATAGAGATTGCTTTAAATGTGTAGATTGTTTAAGGTAGCATAGACATTTTTGCAATATTTGTTCTTCCAATCCATGAGCATGGAACCATTTCTTTGTGTCTTCTTAATTTCTTTTGTGAGTATTCTATAGTTTTCTGAGTACAAGTTCTTTGCCTCTTTGGTTAGGTTTACTCCTAGGTATCTTATGTTTTTGGGTGCAATTGTAAACAGGATTGACTTCTTAATATCTTTCTTCTGTCTTGCTGTTGGTGTATAGAAATGCAACGATTTCTGTGCATTGATTTTATATCCTTACACTTTACTGAATTCCTTTATGAGTTCTAGCAGTTTTGGGGTGGAGTTTTGGGTTTTCCACATAAAGTGTCATATCATTTGCAAAGAGTGAGAGTTTGATTACTTCTTTGCCAATTCAGATGACTTTTATTTCTTTTTGTTGTCAGATTGCTGAGGCTAGGACTTCTGGTACTATATTGAATACCAGTGGTGATAGTGGACAGCCCTGCTATGTTCCTGACCTTAGGGGGAAAGTTCTCAGTCTTTCCCCATTCAGAATGATATTTGCTGTGGGTTTTTCATAGATGGCTTTTATGATATTGAGGTATGTATCCTCTATCCCTACACTATGAAGAGTTTTGGTCAAGAAAGGACACTATACTTTGTCAAATGCTTTTTCAGCATCTATTTAGAGTATCATATGGTTCTTGTTCTCTCTTTCATTAATATATCATATCACATTGATTGATTTGCAGATGTTGAACCAACTTGCAGCCCAGGAATAAATCCCACTTGGTCGTGGTGAATAATCTTTTTAATGTACTGTTGGATCCTATTGGCTACTATTTTGTGAGAAATTTTGCATCCATGTTCATCAGGGATATTGGTCTATAATTCTCCTTTTTGGTTTTGGGATCAAGATAATGCTGGCCTCATAAAGTGAGTTTGAAAGTTTTCCTTCCATTTCTATTTTTTGGAACAGTTTCAGGAGAGTATTAATTCTTCTTTAAATGTTTGGTAGAATTCCCCTGGGAAGCCATCTGGCCTTGGGCTCTTGTTTGTTGTGAGATTTTTGATGACTGCTTAAATCTCCTTACTGGTTATGGGTTTGTTCAGGTTTTCTATTTCTTCTTTGTTCAGTTTTGGCAGTTTATATGTCTCTAGGAATGCATCCATTTCTTCCAAATTGTCAAATTTGCTGGCATACAGTTGCTCATAATATATTCTTATCATTGTTTGTATTTCTTTGGTGTTGGTTGTGATCTCTCCTCTTTCATTCATGATATTTAGGTCCTTTCTTTTTTCTTTTTGCTCATTTTGGCCAGGAATTTATCAATCTTATTAATTCTTTCAAAGAACCAGCTCCTAGTTTCATTGATCTGTTCTACTGTTCTTTTGGTTTCTATTTCACTGGGTTTCTGCTCTGATCTTTATTACTTCTTTTCTCCTGCTGGGTTTAGGCTTTATTTGTTATTCTTTCTCCAGCTCCATTAGGTGTAGGGTTAGGTTGTGTATTTGAGAACTTTCTTGTTTCTTGAGAAAGGCTTGTATTGTTGTATGCTTTCCTTTCAGAACTGCCTTTGCTGTATCCCAAAGATTCATTTTCATTTGTTTCATGAAATTTTTAATTCTTCTTTAATTTCTTGGTTGATCCATTCATTCTTTAATGGGAGGCTCTTTTTTAATTGGATTATTCATTTTTTGGGTGTTCATTTTTATAAGTTCTTTATATATTTTAGACATTAACCCTTTATTAGATATATCATTTGCAAAAATCTTCTCCCATGCCATAGGTTGCCATTTAGTTTTGTTGATTATATCCTTTGCTGTGCAGAAGCTTTTTATTTTGAAGTCCCCTAATTTGTATTTCTTTTGTTTCTCTTGCCTCAGGAGGCAAAAATAGAAAGAAATTACTATGGCCCATGTCAAAGTAGTTACTGCCTAAGTTCTTCTCTAAGATTTTTTTGGTTTCATGTTTCACATTTAGTTGTTTACTGTGTTTTGAATTTATTTTTGTGAATGATGTAAGGAAGTAGTTTCATTCTTTTACATGTTGCTGTTCAGTTTTCCCACCACCACTTGTTGAAGAGATATTCTTTTCCCTGTTGGATATTATTTCCTGGTTTGCTAAAGATTAATTGATCATATAGTTGTAAACTCTTTGAATAGTAGAGACAATAATTTCTCTTCCAATCCATGAATATGGAATGTTTTTCTATTTCTTTACCTTTTCTTGAATTTCTGTCAACAGTGTTTTATATTTTCAGAGTATAGGTCTTTCATCTCTTTTGTTAAGTTTAATTCTAAGAACTTTTTTTGTTTTTGGTAGAGTTGTAAATGGGATTGTTTTTTTTAATTTCATCTTCTGCTGCTTCATTATTAGGGTATAGAAATGTAACAGATATCGTATATTGATTTTATATCCTGCAATTTTACTGAATTCATTATCAGTTCTAGCAGGTTTTTGTTTGTTAGGTAGTTTGTTTGTTTGTTTGTTTGTTTATTTATTTATTTATTTATTTTGGTGGAGTCTTTAGGGTTTCTATATATAGTACCATGTCATCTGCAAATAGTGACAGTGTTACTTCTTCCTTACCAGTTTGGAGGTCTTGAAAGTACATGTTTCATTCCAGTCTCTTATCACTAAATTCCCACCACTGAAACATGAGGTCCTTGTCTTCACATTTGATGTGTTCCATTCCCTTGAGATTATTTGGATTAATTTACTACCTCTTTACATTTGAACTAAAAACAAAAGTAGTACTCACCATCATCTGTCAATTATGTAATGAGAGATATTTTAACCAAAATTAGAGGGGAACATTATCAGGACCAATTATGTACTAAATACCAATAGTTGATGGATAAAGCAGTCTTTGTAGATATCTTCTTTTTTCTTATTGCCACATTCTTATTTAAGAATTGGTCTCTGCCAAACAGTGTTAAATGCTGTTATGACTTTGGACCCATATGCAGTTTTCTTTTGCATTATATTATCAGCAGTACAGATAGGAAGCATAATAAGCACTGATATTAAAATAAATGATTAAGGCAAGTGAATAAGATCACTTTTCTAGATCTGTAAATCACATTTATCTAACCAAAACAGTTTACATAGCATATATAGGTGTCTAGCTTTTTAAAATACAGTATTAAATAGAAAATACAGTAATTATTGCCAGTTATACTTTGTATTTAATGGGAGTAAACCATATGTTTACCTATAGCTTATGGTTGTGTAGAAGTACCTACAACTAGCAAATGGAAACTTTTTTCTCCTGTCATCTGGGAATAAGGATTATAAGAATTAATATATCTTTCAAAGTACCTATATCATTTTATAAAAACAATGATTAAATGTATTTGTGATGTAGGAATCTGTAGTTAAACTTCTGTTTTGACTTTATTTGGATCATCAAACATAATAATTCATTTTTTATTTTTTATTTTTTTTAAAGAATTTATTTATTTATTTGACAGAAGAGAGAGATTAGGCAGAGAGGCAGGCAGAGGGAGAGGGGAAACTAGGCTCCCTGCTGAACAGAGTGCCTGATGCGGGGCTCGACCCCAGGACCCTGAGATCATGACCTGAGATAAAGGCAGAGGCTTAACCCACTGAGCCACCCAGCTGCCCAGTAATTAATTATTTTTTATTTTAATTTTTGCAGATACATTGTTTTAAATAATATAAGTATTAATAACATACAAGTGTATAAAAGAAGCTTTGAAATATTTTATTCTAAGTTATAAATTTTAATTTAAAGTTCTTGGAATTTGAAATTAATGAGCAGCAAGAATTTTTATTTTTGCCCACATTTATTAGTCTGGGTGTTCTTTATCCCTTCCAGTACATTTAAATTCACATTTGGTATAAGGCAGTTTTTATTATTTTGTGTAGTATAGGCTTGCTGACAACAAATTCTCTCAGCTTTTATATATCTGAAAATGTCTTTACTTCAACCTAATTTTTGAAAGATATATTCACTTGATATAGAATTCAGGATTTTTATTTTCACTTATCACTTTAAATATTTCCTTCCTTCCTTCCTTCCTTCCCTCCTTCTTTATTCTTTCTTTTCTTTTCCTTTCTTTTCTTTTCTTTTCTGTTTCCATTATTTCTAATTAGTCAGTATAATTCTTATCCTTCTCACGTTTTTCTCTGAGTGCTTCTGTAAGTTTCTTCTTAACCTTGGTGTTCAGAAGTTGTACTATGATGTGACTAGGTTTGTTTTTCCTTATGTTTATTCAGAATTCAGTTTAGGGCTCAATGAGTTTTTTGAACCTGTGATTTTGATTTTGCATCAAATGTTGAAGAATTTTGGCTTTTCTTTCTCATTCTCTTGTACTTGAATATCATGCTATTCTCTTTCTGAGATTTCCATTTAAAGTATATAAAAATTTTGTTTATTGCCCCACAGATCTCTGGGGTCTATTATTTTCACTAATTTTTCTTTTCCTTTCCTCAGATTGGAACATTTTTTTTAAACTGTACTCAAGTGGATTTTTAATTATTACTCTAATTTTCTGCCACAAGTCCCTTGTTTTCATTTGATATTTATTGAGCATCTACTATATTATCAGAGAGTGATATAGTTTCTAGGATTAAGATATTAACCAAAAAAAAAATTTCTACCATCATAGAATTTTTTATATTTTAGAAAAAGCAAAGAAGAGCAAAAAAGTGAATCTGAGGTAGAGATGTTACAATTTTTCAAATATTTTTATTTATTTTGGAAATAAAATTACATTTTTAAAGTATATATAATGTTTTGATATATACATATATATTGCAAAATGATTACTACAATCAAGGCAATTAACATATTTGCTTTCCATAATTATGTCATGTCATTTATTTATTTATTTAGTCATGAGAACACTTAACATCTACTCCCAGCAAATTTCAAGTGTATGTTATTAAGTATAGTCACCACAATGTACATTAGGTTTCTAGAGCTCTGTAATTCCTTTTTGAACCTCAATTATGTTTTTTTCCTGAAATTCCCTATCTTTATGCTAACTAAAATTGTTTACTTTTAGTTATTTTAATTTTTTTTAAATTTTTATGCATACATATAATAGTTGTTTTAGAGGCTTTGATGTTCAATACAACATCATCTTGTTTATATTATTCACAAATTTGATTGAATATTGGAAATTGTAGATAGATCCTGGATCGTGTTACTGCCCACAATTAATTTTTTTTCCCCCTCATTTGTACCAGTGTACACTAAAGGATTAATTTTGCCCAAGGAGATGTTTTGCCTTTGCCTTCAGCTCCTAGGAGAAGTAAGTCTTATGGCATGTTTTGCCTAATAAAAGTCTGTCAACATGATCTCCAGAAAGGTTGAAGAGTAAAATTAGTCATGTTGCTTGATCTAATCCCAATAAATATGCTGACTACCAATGCTCAGGTGAGTACCCCAATTGGCAGTAGTCTGTGCATATTGTCACATATCACTTCTAGGAAAAGTAGACACTGGCTACATGACTCCCCTGAAGGAGACAACTGAAAGCTCCATGCTTTTGTTTTTACTGAACCCTCACCTATATATACTTCTTTCCTTGCCAATTTTTATCTGTATCTTTTGACTGGCCGTAATAAGTATACCTGTTAATATCATTACTTTTCTGAGATCTGTGAGTCCCTCTTGGTAATAAATTTGCTAGGATAATAAGCTCTGGCTAATTATTATGAATGTATGTAGGTTTTCTTTCAAACTTTATTTTTAGAAATTGTCTGTAAAAATCCCAAATCATGTGCCAAGGCCTTCTAATTTGGCAAAACTCACAATATTTTTTTTTTCCCTGCAGTTTATTTTGTTGGGGGTTCATTTTGGATTTTGTAAGCACAGATATAAGAATATGTCTTACTATAGGACATAGGTCTTTATTAGAAATGTAATAAAATTCTACATTAAGTAAAAATGAGATGCCATAATTTGCTTCTTGTAACTTGGGAGTATAATATAATGAAGAATAAGGGTGGGAAATTTCTATAAAGGGCATTTTATTCACCAAGATATTGTTAACAAGTCATATTAAGGAGCTCATTATTAAAGTGCTCTGTAGTGGCTGTATACAGCACTTTAGAATTTATATTAAAAGGTACCACAAGATTCTGATTTTAATGAAATGATGAACCTCTAATGGGTGGGTGCTATCTTATTGTAGTTTTGATTTGCATTTCCACAGTGGTTAATGATGTCAAATATCTTTTCATGCACCCATTGACTATTCATATATCTTCTTTGGGAAAATTTCTATTCAGGTTCTTTGCCCATTTTTTAAAAAAATTGTTTTTTGTTTTGTTTTGTTTTGCTTTGCTTTGTTTTGCTTTGCTTTTGAGTTACATAAACTCTTTATATTTTAGATATTAATCCCTCATCTAAATTTGTGCACTTACAAGTATTTTCTCCGACTCTATATGTTGTCTTTTTATTTTACTGATGGGTTTCATTGTTGTTCAGAAGTTTTTTAGTTGACATAGTCCCATGTATTTATTTTTTTATTTTGTTTCTTGGACTTTACATATCATATCCAAATATCATTGGCGAGACCTACATCAAGAAGCTTTTTTTAAAATTCTGGGGTACCTGAGTGGCTCAGCTGGTTAAGCATCTGCCTTTAGCACTCAGGTCATGATCCCAGGGTCCTAGGATCAAGTCCCACATTGGGGTCCCTGCTCAGTAGGCAACCTGCATCTCCCTCTTCCACTCTCCTGCTTGTGTTCCACTCCCCTCCCTGTGTCTCTCTCTGTCAAATGAATAAATAAAATCATTTTAAAAAGAAGCTTTTCTCTGTTTTCTTCTAAGAGATTTATGTTTTCCCATCTTATATTTAAAATTTTAATTCATTTTGAGGTAATTTTTATGACTTGTGTAAGATAGATGTCTAGTTTCATTGTTCTAATGTAAATATCCAATATTCCTAGCATCATTTATTGAAGATGTTGTCCTTCTCCATTGAGTATCTTTGCCTGCCTTGTCAAATATGAGTTAATTGTGTATGCAAAGGTTTATTTCTGGGCTTTTGATTCTGTTCTGTTGGTGTATATGTCTGTTTTTATGCCAGTGCCATCTTGTTTTAATTACTGTAGCTTTATAGTATAGCTTGAAATCAGAAAATGTTAAGCCATTAACTTTGTTCTTTCTCAGGACTGCTTTGGTTATTTGGGGTCTTTGGTGGTTCCATATAAATTTTGCAATTTTTTTTTCTTCTACTTCTGTGAAACATGCCATTGGAATCTTGATAATGATTACATTGAATGATTGTAATAAATGGGTAGCATGGACATTTTAAGAATATTAATTTTGGGGAAACTGGGTGGCTCAGTCTTTTAAGCATCTGCCTTTGGCTCTGGTCATGATCCTAAGGTCCTGGGATTGAGCCCTTCATCCAGCCTCACATCAGGCTCCCCTCTCAAGGGGAGCCTGCTTCTCCCTCTGCCTGCTGCTTCCTCTGTTTGTGCACATGCTCTATCAAATAAACACTTATTTTTTTAAATAACAATATTAATTCTTCTATACTGATGAATACAAGATACCTTTCCTTTCGTGTCTTCCTTGATTTTTTTCATCAGTGTCTTGTAGCTTTCAATATACAGATCTCTCACCTCCTTGGTTAAATTTATTCCTAACTATTTCATTTTTTATGTTATAGTAAATGGGATAATTTATCTCTTTTTTCAAATAATTTGTTAGTGTAAGGAAGCACTACTGATTTTTGTATGTTACTTTTGTATCCTGCAACTTTTCTAAATTTATTGACTAGATATAATGTTTTTTTCCTGGTAGAATCTTTAAAATATTTTATATGTAAAAATCTGTCATCTGCAAATAGGGATAACTTTACTTCTTCCTTTTCAATTCAGATGCCTTATATTTCTCTTTCTTGTCTGATTGCTCTAGAGGCTTTCTAGAGGAAAGCTTTCAACATTTACCACTGAGTATGATGTTAGCTCTGGGCTTGTCATATGTGTTCTTTATTACTCTGTGTACATTCCTTCTATACCTATCATGAACAGATGCTTAATTTTGTCAAATGCTTTTTCTGCATCTATGACAATAATCCTATCATTTTAAAATTTTATTCTATCAAAGTGATGTATCATATTTAGTGATTTGCATATATCCCACCAGCTTTGCACGCCAGCAGTAAATCCCACTTCATCATAGTGAATGATTCTATTAATGTGATGCTGAATTTGGTCTGCTTGTATTTTATTGAGAATTTTTGCATCTATATTCATCAGAGATATTGGCATGTAGTTTTCTTGTAGTGACCTTTTCTCATGGGTATTAGGGTAATGCAGGTCTCACAAAATGAATGAGAGTGTACCTATTCAATTTTTTTGGAAGAGTTTGAGAACTATTACTGTTAATTTTTTTTCTTTAAGTTTTGGTAAAATTCAGCAATGAAGCCATCTGGCCCTGGACTTTATTTTCCATGGGAGGTGACGGCTTCTCCTCCTTCTCCTTCTATTCTTCCCCCTCCCAAGACTCCTCCTCCTCCTCCTTCCTAAGATTTTATTTATTTATTTGAGAGAGAAAGAGAGAGCATGAGTGGGGAGAGGGGCAGAGGGAGAAGACGACTTCCCACTGAACAGGGAGACCCACGTGCAGTTCAATTCTGGGACTCCTAGACCTTGATCTGAGCAGTTGCTTAACCAACTGGATCACCCAGGCGCCCCAACTTGGAAGCTTCTGATTACTGATTTGATAACCTTTCTAATGATATATCTATATCTATCTATATCTATATCTATATCATCTATATCTATCTATCTATCCATCTATCTATCTATAATCTATGAATTCTTGGTAGATTGCCTGTTTCTAAGAATTTTTCCATCTTCTAGATGGTCCAGTTTATTGATAATAGTTTTTCACAGTAACCTCTTTTGATCTTTTTAATTTTTGTTGTATCAGTTGTAATGTATCTTTTTGCTTGTATAATTTTGTTGATCTGGGTCTTCTCTATTATTATGTTGGTTAATCTATCTAAAGGTTTATCAATTTGGTTTATCTTTCAAAGAATCAACTCTTAGTTTCATTAGTTTTTTATACTATTTTCTATTTCATTTATTTGTAATCAATTCCTTATTATTTTCTAATTTCTGCTAACTTTGGGCTTAGTTTTTATCTTTCCAGTTCTTTGAGACACAGAGTTATGTTATTTATTTGAAATATTTTTTGTTTCTTAATACAGGGATTTATTGCTAAGAAATTACCTTTCAGAACTGTTTTTGATGCATCCCACAAGTTTTTGTGTGTTGTGTTTCCATTTTCATCTATTTCAAGATATTTAACTTTCCCTTCAATTTTTCATGATCCATTGGTTGTTCAGGAGAATCTTGTCTAATTTCCATGTAGTTGTGAGGTTTTTTTAGTTCTCCTCCTGTTACTGAATTCTAATTTCATACCATCATTGCCAGAAAAGATATTTGAAATTATTTTCAATCATCTTGAATTTGCTTAGACTTTTTCGTGACTTAACAGATGGTCTATCCTGGAAAATTTTCCCTGTGTGCTTGAGAAGAATGTGCATTCTGCTGTTGTCAGATACAGTGTTCTGTGTGTGTCTGTTAGATCCATTTGCTGTACAGTGTTGTTCAAATCCTGTTCCCTATTGATTTTTTTCTGGATGATCTAGCCATAGTTAACAGTGGGTTATTAAAGTCCCCGGCTATTGTTCTTTATGTCTCCTTTAAGCCCTGTTACTGTATACTTTAAAATTTTAGGTGCTCCAATGTTATATTCATAAATATTTACAGTTATATCTTCTTGATGAATTGACATTTTTATTATTATGTAATTATATTCTTTTTTTTTCTATTTTTAAGGTCTCTTTTGTCTGATAAAAATA
Source organism: Lontra canadensis (assembly GCF_010015895.1). NCBI lineage: Eukaryota > Metazoa > Chordata > Mammalia > Carnivora > Mustelidae > Lontra > Lontra canadensis. Next base: position 4,088,246 of record NW_022631001.1, read on the forward strand.
TATTTACTTCTGCCCTTTTTGTTTGTTTTGTTTTGGTTATTATTTGCTTTAAATATCTTTTCCATTATTTTACCCTCAGTCTATGTGTATCTTTAGGACTAAAATCAATCTCTTGTAGGCAACATATCATTTGATTTTCCCCCTACCTCTATTCAGTCATTCTATCAATTTTGATTAAAGAATTTAATCCATCTTTGTTTAAAATAATTATTAATAGCCATGGACTTACTACTCTCATATTGTTAACATCTTGTGACTTTTGTTGTTGTTGTTCCTTACAACACACCCTGTTGTATTTTTGTATGTATTTTGATGTATTTTTTATCAATATGCTTTGATTTCTTTATCATGTTCTTTTTTTGTAACGACTCCATATTTTTTCTTGTGATTACCATGAAGGGATTACATTAAAAAAAAATCTTAAAATTGTAAAATTGTAACTGTCTATATTAACAACTTAATTTCAAAGGCATTTCTAAACTATACACTTTAATTTCTCTTTCCCCTTACATTTTAGGTTATTGATGTTAGTTCATTTCTTTTCTTTTTATAATTGTGTATCCAATAACAAATTATTTTAGTTATGGTTATTTTTAGTGCTTTTTTTTGCATTTTAAACTTTAGTTTTAAGTGAATTTTATACCACTATTGCCATATTACAAAATATAATTTTGATTATATATTTACCATTACCAGGGAGTTTTGTGCTACCTAAGTTTTTATGTTATTCATTAGTGCACTTTTACTTCTACTCAAAGAACTCTCTTTAGCATTTGTTATAATCCTAGTTACTAAACCTGATGGACTCCCTCTGCTTTTCTTGTTCAAGAAAGTCTTTATTTTTCCTTAATTTCTGAATGACAGCTTAACCACATAAGGAGTTTTTGGTTGATAATTTTTTGTTCAATGTTCTGAATGTATTATTCCAGTCTCTCCTGGCCTGAAAGTTCCTGTTAGGATACCTGCCAAAATTATATGTGGGTCCTCTTGTATGTGAATTCTCTCTTCTCACTTGCTAGTTTCAAAATTATTTATTTACGCCCACTTTTGACAATTTAATTATAATGTATTTTAGTGTAATCCTACCAGGATTCAACCTGTTTGGGATCCTTTGGGCCTCATGAATCTAAATTTCCACTTTTATTTCCAGGTTTGGGAAGTTTTCTGCCATCATTGCCTTAAATAAACTTTATTTGACTTATTCTTTCTCTCCTTCCAGAATTCCCATATTGAGAATAATGAGTGTGTGTGTGTGTGTGTGTTCCTTCAGTCCTGTAGGCTTTCTTTACTCTTTTTCATTTTCTTTTTGTTCCTTAAACTGGTAATTTCAAGTATCCTGTCTTCTAGGTTACTGATTCTTTCTTCTTCAGGTTGAATGAGCTATAGAAGCTCTGTACTGAATTCTTCAAGGCAACCATTATTATTTTTTTTTTAGCTCTAAAAATTTTTTTATGGTTTTGATTTCTTTATTGAACTTCTTGTGCTAGTTATACATTGTTTTTTAAATTTCAAGTAGTTTCCTGTCTCTGTTCTTAAAGTACACTGAACTTCTTTAACAAGATGTTCTGAATTATTTGTGTAACAGTTTATAGATCTTCATTTTGTTAGGGTCAGTTATTAGAGCTCTCTATTAGTTTTCTTTGATGGTGTCATATTTACATTTGTGATCCTAATTCCTTACATTGGTATCTGTAGATTTGAGAAAGAAATCACCTCTTCCAGATTTTACAAATTTACTTTGGCGAAGACAATTCACCAGTCCACTCAGTTTTGTTCTCTGGATGTGTAAGCTGGTAACATACTCAGGCAGGTAGAGCTTTTTATCAGGGTCTATTTTTGGGTGAGGCCACTGTCCACATTCTGAGGTCAAGGGGAAGGGAGTTGCCACAGGATAAGAATAGTTGACTAGGACTATTGGCTTGGTTTCCTGTTCAAGTGAGGCTGCAGGATGGGTTTCATGGTTGCCTAGGCTTTCTAGTCAGACTTCCCAGAAAGTCTGTACTGGGTATTATATTCATCAATAGGCAGTTCTATGAGTTAGTTTTTCTGCCCTGGTAAGACAACAGAATAGATCCCAAGGCATGCATTTTGTTTGGATTTGAATCAGGCTAGATTGTACATCAAATATCTTGATCAAAGATACTGATCTTTGTTCAATATCTCTGCACCCTTCAGCAGGTGGGCAAAATCTTCTGCTGTGCTCTCTGTTCAAGTAAGCAAGACTGTAGGATGGGTTATGCAACTCCTTATGTGCTTTGTATAGGGTCCCTAGTTGGTGGGCTGGAAAGTTTATTTAGCAGTGGGTGGGGCTACAAATTAGTATCCTTTACTTGAACAGGAACCTGTGCAGCCTCATAGGTTGGCAAGACTCTTTATAGGAATAAAATTAAAGAGAACTAAACCCCAAGATTCCTGGCTTGATGGGCTACCATTCTAGCTCTATCAATGGATAGGGCTGCTGGTCAAGCTCTATAATCAAGTACTACAGTAATCAGAGTTGCAAGATGAACTACATAGATTCCCTGGAGCTCTAGTTAGGTTTTCTGGTCAGGCTGGAGGCTGTATTCACCTTTAGGCAGGGCTATAAATTGCCTTCCATATCTATCTTGGGCTGTGCAACAAACACCAAGATCAGTAAAGCTCTTAGAGAATCAATCAGACGGACCTGTGCAATAAGTTTCCTTGAAAAATGGGGCCATCAGCTTAACTCTGCAGACATAGAAATACTGTTGGCTTCTATCCTCATATGTCACATTAATTAGGGCTGCATGATGGGTTACCAAGGTTCCTGGAAGTTCTGGTCATATTTCCTGGTTTGCAGTGCTGGAGGCTGTATTCTTAAGGGGGCAGAGCTACAGAATATCTTCCTTTCTGGGAAGGTAATTGTGTAAAATGGTCCCCAAAGCTGATGAGACTTTTATTTGACAGCTAAACAGGCAGACTTATGCTCCAAACTTTCTCTCAGGCAAGGTTTCCAGCTTGTCACTGCAGAAAAGCAAAGCTCCTGGCCATACTCTCTACTCAAGTGCCGCTGGGCCATGCCATTTTCTAGGTGATCAGGTCAGACTTTCTGGTCAGGCAAGGTTACTGCTGCCTCAGCAGTCAGTGATGCTATCAGCTGGCTCCCCTTCCTGGTCAGAACAGGGAATCAAATCAGCTGTAAACTCAGCAAGGCTCTTTGTGATCTTAATTCAAGCCTATCTACACCCCAAGTTTACTGGCCAAACTGTGTCATTGACTTTGCTCTGCAGATGATCAACTCTGCCTACTGGACCTCCTGATTAATCATTGCTGAGCTCTGCAGCTTCCAGATATTCTGGGCAGGCTTTCTTATTGGGCATAACCAGGAGCTATATTCAGCAGTGGGCAGGACTATCTGAGCTCCTGTACCTATGTAGGGTGAAGATCAGACTTGAGTCAGCAAGTACTTTCATTTAATGTTCCAAATCTGGCACAAGTATTCCCAGTTGAGTTCTCTGGTCAGATTATACCACCTTCCTGGCTCTGCAGATGAGCAAAATCACTGGACTTACTACTTGGGCATGGCAGGGTAGGAAATTAGTCTACCTAGATCTGAGCACTGATTTTTAGAAGGGCCTCACCACATCACAATCAGTGATCAAACCCCACAGATTCCTCTTTGATCCACATGGCATGAGACTGGAGTGGGAACTCCCAAAAAATGACCCACAGTCCTGGGAGAGCTGCATGTCCACTGTGGGCTCTCTTTTCCTACTGGAAGAACTGAAAGCTTGAAGGAGATTTCTTCGTGTAATGTAGTACTGGCCTGAGGAAGGGTGAATGCAGCCCTCCTCATACATAGCCCTCCAATGTGGTCTGTCATGGTCCCTGTGGTGCAAGGAGATGCTTCTGCTCACCTCTGTCAGACTTTCTGGTCAGGCTGTTCCAGGACTTTCTCAGTAGTGTTTTGTCCATGAATATTTGTTAGTTTTTCTTGTGAGGGGGAGCAAGGTTGGGACCAATCTATGTTACCATCTGGTGACATCACTGTCCTGAAATATAATTTTAAACCTAATCAATTGGTGACTTTTCCTGTAACTGTAATTTTAGGGTTTTTCATTTGTTTGTTTATTTACCAGAGCATATGAACATAGGTCCTAGCAAATGTAATGTAGCTGTTGATCTAGAACTTTATTGTTTTAAATTTATGCCAATTAATAAAACTGCACTAGCTATTTATTTTTTCCTTATATGAGCTGAAATATGTGTCTGTCTAATATAATTTTTTGTCATAATCTGATACATTGGGATCTTGACCAATTTGCAATTTATAGAACATCATTCACAGCTCAGTGTGTTTGTGGCATCAGACAACTTGTATCTAGAGAGCATTAAGTAACATAAATACTCCAGGTAACTTGTGAAACAGTGATGCCAGAAAGTAGATAATAAACCTGACATAATATCAGGAACTTGTTATCTTGATTATAAGACTTCTAAGATGCAGTATTTGAAGAATTGTGAAATATTCATCAAAAGTAAGAAATAGAGTTAAATCAACAAAATGACAGAGCAGTTCCTGTTCCTACAGATTAATGTCAAAAAAAAAAGCAGAAACTTCCAGAACCAAATTTTACATAACTCTGTAAAATAAGAGATCTACAATAATCAAACAAATGTTAATTCAAGAAAAAGACAACTTAAAAAATGGTCCAAACACCTTTGTGACATCTTTACTTGTCCTTGACCTACACATTCTCTAGCTTGTTCTTGAAGATGACAGCTTATGTTCCAGGTGTGGGACCCTGATCTTTGGTTCTTTAAGATAAGAGACCTTATTTGTAGACTATCGTGAATCTCTGTTCTTATTTATTTATTTATTTATTTATTTTCAATGTAATAGAATTCATTGTTTTTGCACCACACCCAGTGCTCCATGCAAAGCATGTTCTCCATAATACCCACCACCTTGCTTCCCCAACCTCCCACACCCTGCCCCTTCAAAACCCTCAGGTTGCTGTTCAGAGTCCATAGTCTCTCATGGTTCATCTCCCCCTCCAATTTCCCTCAATTCCCTTCTCCTCTCCATCTCCCAAAGTCCTCTGTGTTATTTGTTATTCTCCACAAATAAGTGAAACCATATGATAATTGACTCTCTCTGCTTGACTTATTTCACTCAGCATAATCTCTTCCAGTCCTGTCCATGTTGCTACAAAAGTTGTGTATTCATCCTCTCTGATGGAGGCATAATACTCCATAGTGTATATGGACCACATCTTCCTTATCCATTCGTCCATTGAAGGGCATCTTGGGTCTTTCCACAGTTTGGCGACCATGGTCATTGCTGCTATAAACATTGGGGTACAGATGGCACTTCTTTTCACTACATCTGTATCTTTGGGGTAAATGCCCAGTAGTGCAATTGCAGGGGCATAGGGAAGCTCTATTTTTAATTTCTTGAGGAATCTCCACACTGTTCTCCAAAGTGTCTGCACCAACTTGCATTCCCTTCTATAGTGTAAGAGAGTTCCCCTCTCTCCACATCCTCTCCAACACACGTTGTTTTCTGTCTTGCTAATTTTGGCCATTCTAAGTGGTGTAAGGTGGTATCTCAATGTGAGTTTAATTTGAATCTCCCTGATGGCTAGTGATGATGAACATTTTTTCATGTGTCTGATAGCCATTTGCATGTCTTCATTGGAGAGGTGTCTGTTCAATCTTCTGCCAATTTTTTGATATGATTATCTGTTTTGTGTGTGTTGAGTTTGAGAAGTTCTTTATAGATCCTGGATATCAACCTTTTGTCTATACTGTCATTTGCAAATATCTTCTCCCATTCCGTGGGTTGCCTTTTTGTTTTGTTGACTGTTTCCTTTGCTGTGCAGAGGCTTTTGATCTTGATGAAGTTCCAAAAGTTCATTTTCGCTTTTGTTTCCTTTGCCTTTGGAGACATATCTTGAAAAGAAGTTGCTGTGGCTGATATCAAAGAGGTTATTGCCTATGTTCTCCTCTAGGATTCTGATGGATTCCTGTCTCACGTTGAAGTCTTTTATCCATTTCGAGTTTATCTTTGTGTATGGTATAAGAGAATGATTGAAATCTATCTATGAAAGACCCACAGCAAATATCCTCAATGGGAAAAAGCTTGCAGCCTTCCTATTGAGATCAGGAACATGACAAGAATGCCCACTCTCACCACTCTTGTTCAACATAGTATTAGAAGTCCTAGAAAAAGCAATTAGACAACAAAGAGGAATAAAATGTATCCAAATTGGCAATGAAGAAGTCAAACTCTCTCTCTTCACATATGATTATGATTCTTTATATGGAAAACCCAAAAGACTCCACCCCCAAACTACTAGAACTCATACAGCAATTCAGTAACATGGCAGGATACAAAGTCAATGTACAGAAATCAGTGGCTTTCTTATACACTAACAATGAAAATACAGAAAAGGAAATTAGAGAATCGATTCCATTTACTATAGCACCAAGAACCCTAAGATACCTGGGAGTAAACCTAACCAAAGAGGTAAAGGATCTGTACTCGAGGAACTACAGAATACTCATGAAAGAAATTGAAGAAGACACAAAAAGATGGAAGACCATTCCATGCTCTTGGATCAGAAGAATAAACATTGTTAAAATGTCTATACTGCCTAGAGCAATCTATACTTTTAATGCCATTCCAATCAAAATTCCACCAGTATTTTTCAAAGAGCTGGAGCAAATAATCCTAAAATTTGTATGGAATCAGAAGAGACCCCGAATCGCTAAGGAAATGTTGAAAAACAAAAATAAAACTGGCGGCATCATGTTACCTGATTTCAAGATTTACTACAAAGCTGTGGTCACCAAGACAGCATGGTACTGGCATAAAAACAGACATATAGACCAGTGGAACAAAGTAGAGAGCCCAGATATGGACCCTCAACTCTATGGTCAAATAATCTTTGACAAAGCAGGAAAAAATATACAGTGGAAAAAAGACAGTCTCTTCAATAAATGGTGCTGGGAAAATTAGACAGCTATATGTAGAAGAGTGATTCTCTGTTCTAATCCAGCTAGAGGATACTCGAAGGATACATGTAAGATACTTATCTCTTTTTTGCCTAATTTGGAACTGATTCAAATCATTGCTTGATAACTCTGTAAGGCAAATGAAAAAATAATAGTCACATGAGATAAAAGAATATGGTTGACACATAAAATAGACAGACTAAATCCAAGGAAGAGCTTCATATATTAGGATGTGTGTATATATAGGATGTGTACACACACACACACACACACACACACACATATTTTATATATAAGTATATATAATATATAAATATAAAATTATTTTATATTTATATATTCATATATTTATACATATATTCATACATTTGAAAATACCTATGTATAATGAAGAATTCAGAATGTCACTCACCTGTCCAGGACAGGACACAGAATCAGAAAAGCCCTGAAAGTCCCTAAATTTTCACTTTTGGCTAATCTCCAGGCCTAGTGCAAGCAGGAGTAAAATGTAATAGAGTGGCTTGATAAATACTAGAATACCCTAGCACAGAGTTAATCCTAGAAGACGGGGAATTTGTTTTGTTTTGTTTGTTTGTTTTTGTTTTTTTAACTCGTGGCAATTAAGGATATCTCTGTAAAAACACTAGCTGAACATAAACTAAAAGAACAGAGATTTCAGTGACCCACCTTGTCAACCTGTAACAAAGAATGCAGTCTTTTCAAAAACAGTTTTGAAAAATTACTAAGCAAATGGCCTTCAACAGTTAAAAAAAACAAATAAAAAATAACAAACCCTGAGGAGGGGCGCCTGGGTGGCTCAGTGGGTTAAAGCCTCTGCCTTCGGCTCAGGTCATGATCCCAGGGTCTTGGGATCGAGCCCCGCATCGGGCTCTCTGCTCAGCAGGGAGCCTGCTTCCCCTCCTCTCTCTCTGCCTGCCTCTGTCTACTTGTGAGCTCTCTCTCTGTCAAATAAATAAATAAAATCTTTAAAAAAAAAAAATAAAAAAAATAAAAAATAAAAATAAAAAAAAAAAACAAACCCTGAGGAAGGAAGATAATCTTATTTCCAGAGTTAACACATAATATTCAAGTGTTCAGGTTTTTTTAAAAATTTTATTTATTTATTTAACAGAGAGAGAGATCAGAGTAGGCAGAGAAGCAGGAGGAGAGAGAGGAGGAAGCAGGCTCCCCGCTGAGCAGAGAGCCCTATGCAGGGCTCGATCCAAGACCCTGAGATCATGACCTGAGCAGAAGGCAGAAGCTTAACCCACTGAGCCACCCAGGTGCCCAAGTGTTCAGTTTTTTAAAGGAACAAAAAATCATATGTCCTACAAAGAAAGAGAAAAGTATGTCCCATTCAAAGGAAGACTATAATCGAGAGAAATTGTCCCTGAAGAAACCTAGATGTTGCACTTTCCAGATAAAGACCTTAAAACACATATTTTAAATATGTTCAAAGGACTAAAGGAAACCAGAAAAATGTGTGTGAACAAAAGGACAATAATTAAATATAAATTATGAAAAGGACCAAATGGATCCTCTAGAGTCAAAAAGTGCAATAACTGGAATGAAAATTTCACTAGTAGTTTTTTTTTTTTTTAAGATTTTATTTATTTATTTGACAGATAGAGATCACAAGTAGGCAGAGAGGCAGGCAGAGAGAGAGAGGAGGAGGCAGGTTCCCTGCTGAGCAGAGAGCTCGATGTGGGGCTCGATCCCAGGACACCGGGACCATGACCTGAGCAGAAGGCAGAGGGTTTCACCCACTGAGCCACCCCAGCACCCCTCACTAGTAGTTTTTAATAGTAGATTTAAACAGAGGGAAGAAAGAATCATGAAACTTGAATATAGTTAAAGTGAAATTGCCAAGTTGAGAACGAGGAAAAAAATAAAGAAATAAGTGAACAGAACTTAAGGTGCCCATACTGTAGGACACTTAAACAGATCAACATACATACACAGTATGGGAATTACAACAAGAGTAGAGAGAGAGAGAGAAAGGGAAAAAAATATATTTGAAGAAATAATAGATGAAAATTTACCAAATTTGATGAAAGGTATAAATCTACATAACCAAGAAGCTCAACAAACTTCAAATAGGATAACTCATAGAACACAATGTGGTGACACATTATAATCAAACTGTTAAAAAAAAAAAGTCATAACTTGAATGCAGCAAGAGAAGCAACTCATCACATATAAGAGATCCTCAATAAGATTAATAGCTTAATCCCATAAAAGAAAATGGGGCCAAAAGGAAGAGAGATGGCATATTTAAAGTATTATCAATCAAAAATACTGCATCAGTTAGTCTTTAAAAAATTATCCCATTTCCAGATTAGCAAAAGATAAATGTTCCATACCCACTAGACCTGCCCAATAAGAAAAGCTCCTTGTCGACAGTAACTCAAAGCCATATAAAGCAATAAATATATTTGATAAGGATAACTAAATGGGTAAATATAAAAGCCAGTATTATTAAATTCTTGGTTTTCAACCACTTTTTATTTCCTATATAATTCAAGACAAAAATAAAGAAAAATTATAATTTAATATTATCAGGCAAACATCATATAAATATATGATTTGTGACAGAAACAATATAAAAGAAGGGATTGAGCTGTATAGGAGCAAGTTTTTTATAAGGGTGAACATAATTTTGTACCAACTTCCACTAGATTGTAGTAAATTTTTTTTAAAAGATTTTATTTATTTATTTGTCAGAGAGAGAGAGTGAGCACAGGCAGGCAGAGTGGCAGAGGGAGAAGCAGGCTCCCTGCGGAGCAAGGAGCCTGATGCGGGACTTGATCCCAAGATGCTGGGATCATGACCTGAGCCAAAGGCAGCCGCTTAACCAGCTGAGCCACCCAGGTGTCCCTAGATTGTAGTAAATTTAGATTAAATGTAATTCCCATAGTATTCTTATAGAAAATATCTTCAAAATATACACATAAGGAAATGAGAAGTAGTTCACTACAAAACATTAACTAAACAAACAAACAAAAAAAGCAGTAATGGAGGGTAAAACAATCAAAAAATGATAATATAGAGAGAAAATAAATAGCAAAATGACAAAACCCTTCCTTATCATATTTACTTGAAATTTAAATGAATTAAATGCTCCAATCAAAAGACAATGGTTGGCAGAATGGATAATAAAACATGATCCAATGATATTATGCTATCCACAAGATATTCTCTTTAGCTCCAGAGTGAAAAAGAAGGATCGAATATGTATTCCATGCAAATGGTAACCAAATAGTACTGGGGTAGCTAAATAAATATCACGCAAAATAGACTTTAAGTCAAAAGCTATTATGAAAAGGATATTACATGTTGATAAAAGTGTCAATTCATCAAGAAGCTATAACAATTATGATCACTAAGACACCATATGGAGACATGAAATATATGATACAAATGGTGATGGAAATAAAAGTAGAAATAAACAGTTCTATAACCACTTGGACATAAAATCAATAAGGAAATAAAGGACTTTAACAACATTATAAATCAACTAGGCCTACTAGACATATAGAACACTCTACCCAACAACACCAGAATACACATTACCCTCAAGTGCACATGGAATATTCTCTAAGGAAGACTATATGCTAGAACAACAACAAAACATATAAATAGAAAAAGATTGAAATCATACAAAGTATCTTTTATGACCACAATGTAATGAAGCCAGAAATCAGTAACAGAAGGAAAACTGGAAAAAACAATTCCCAATATATCATAACGAAGTCACACACTCTTAAACAGCTAATGAGTAGAGTATAAATCACAAGAAAACATTTTTTAAAATGCCTAGAGATGAGTAAAAATGAAAATACAAGATTTCTGAACATAGGAATAAAGTAAAGGTATTGTTCAAATAGAAATTTATTGTAGTAAATACCTATGTTCAAACAGAATATCTCAAATTAACAACCCAACTTTACATCTTGAGGAACTACAGAAAGAAGAGTCAACTAAACCCAAATCTTTCTGAAAGAAAGAAATGATAAAGTTCAAAGCAGAGATAAATGAAATAGAGAATTAAAAAAAAAAAAACAGAATCGATGAAATCACAATTTGGTTCACTTAAATGATCAACAAAATTGACAAACTTTTAACTAAATGACAAAGAAAAAAAGAGAATAGGCACATACAGCTAAAATCAGAAATGAGAGTTGAAATTATTGAACTTACAAAATTAAAAAGGATTGTAAGAAAATACTATGAACAATTCTGTTAATAGGTAATTTAGATAAAGTGAAGAATTTACTAGAAACACAAATAACCTGACTCAGAAGATACAGAAAAATCTTGACATATCCATAAGAGCTAAAGTGATAGAATCACTAACCAAAACCTCTCATCAAATAAAAGTCCATGACCAGATGGTTTCACTAGTGAATGCTACCAAACATAAATTAAAACTAACACAAATTGTTATCAAACTCTTCTAAAAAAGTAAAAGAGAAAGGAATGCTTTTTAACTCATTCTATAATCCAAAATTACCCAGATACTAAAGCCAGGTAAAGATATCATAAGAAGGGAAAATTACATACCAACACCCTTTTTAACTATGGTGCAAAAATCCTCAACATGATCTAATAAACCGAATATAACAGCATATCAAAAGGATTATACATAACATGAATTTATCCTAGGAATGCAAGGATATTTCAATATAAGAAAATCATTAAATGTAACATGCTGGATGAATAGAACAAAAAGAAAATGATCATTTCTATTGATCTAGGAAAAAAAATTTGAAAAAAATTCCAAAAACCATTCTTGGTAAAAACACTCAGACAACTAAGAATAGAAGGAAACTTCCTCAACTTGATGAAGGGCATTTTTGAAAAACAGCTAACATTATACTAACTTGTGAAAGACTGGAAACTTTTCTGTTAACTCAGAAACTAGAAAAGAATGCCCACTTTTACCACAATTACTCAATTTTATGTTAGATGTTCTATCCAGAGTCATTAGACAAGAAAAATAAATAAAATGTGTCTAACCTGTGAAGGAAGTTCTAAAATTATTTCTGTTTACAGATGGTATAATCCAATATGTATAACATCCTCAAGCATGTACCCAAAAGCTACTGGAACTCATAACTAATTTCAGCAAAATTGCAGAGATTAAGGTCAAGGACAAAAAAAAAAGTTCAGTTTATATGCACTATCAATGAATATTCCAAAAAGGAATTTAAGAAAATAATTTCATTTACAATAGCATTAGAAGATTAAAATAAATTTAACAAAATAAATGATAAATTTGTACATTTCAAACTGAAACATATTGCCAATAGATATCATAGAAGACCTAAATAAATGGAAAGCTATCCCATATTTTCATAGATTTCATAGAAGACTTACTATTAATATGTTGATATTACCCAAAGGGATCTGAAGATTTAACACAATCCCCATCAACATTCCAATAGACATTCTTGTAGAAATGAAAAAATCAATTCCTTTTTTTTTTAAGATTTTATTTATTTAACAGACAGAGATCACAAGTGGGCAGAGAGGCAGACAGAGAGGAGGGAGGGGGGAAGCAGGCTCCCCGCTGATCAGAGAGCCCAATGCAGGGCTCAATCCCAGGACCCTGGGACTATCACCTGAGAAAAGGCAGAGGCTTTAACCCACTGAGCCACCCAGGTGCCCCTCTATCACATATTCTGCTTGCTACTGAATGGAGAGCAAAACTGTTTTGATAGAAGTTAAAAATAGTTATTATGAGTGGAAATAAAGATGTTGACAACAGCCCCTTGCTAAAAAGAATAAGACAAATATCTGATGAAATGTTTCAGCGGCCTGTTTTGAACCTAAACTTGTTTCAGACTAAATGGCATCTACTCCAAGCACATTGATGCATTGCTCCTTCAATTCACATCTATAATTTCATGAAAATATTTCTATAAATAGCTGAGAAATTAAAAATAGGGCTCAGTTCACATATATTGGCAACTGCTGGAAATATACAATAGAACAGTGCAATGGAAGTACAATGGTACAACACTACAATCCCATTCAGTGGAGTTAAGAATTGTGGCTGGAAGAATAATGGTTGATATAAATCTTCTCAGGAAACAAATGTTCAAGTAATTTATTTGACATTTAATTCAGAAATAAAGTAATCAGAAATCAGGTCTCACAATCATAGAAAGTGATAATAGCTTAAATGGACACACATGGTCAAGAAAAGTAAAAGACGTGAAGACAAAGGAAGCTTCAGAAGTGATATGCAGATAGAACTCTCAGAATAAACGGAAATATGAGAATATTTTAAGTCTCATGTGGTTACTAACAAAAGACCATGAATTGCAGAAGGTTCTCATTAATCAGATGGACAAAATGATCTATCTTATGGATATCAGTCTATTTTTTTAGGGAAAAAATTAGCTTATTCAATAGATGTATACAATCGACTTTAAAAAGTTATTAAGCATAAATAATGAGAATTGGTTTAGCAACATGGACTTCCTCTCATGAAGGCAGATCTGATTATTGCTATTTTTGAGTACCAACACAGAAACATTAGAGACTAATAATTAACCTCCAAAATGGCAACATTTAACAGGAAGGGGAAAAAAAATACAGTAACTTGGTGCCAAAGTCAATTACAATGTCCCCCTTCTATGATGGAAAGGATAGCAGTTCGTCACCCTAACTGGAGATTATTCTGAATATGGTTTTGCTTTTGTTGACTGCGGGCATAATTCTTAAATATTCTTACAGAATGCCTCATGCCCTATCATGGCATGAAATACCTCTTTGATCTTGACCAAGGAACATATTTTACTACCGAAAATTGAGAATATGAGTGCACCAGTATAATTCACTAATATTCCTAGATTCCAAATCAGAAAGGAATATTTAACCTGTGAGAATAATGCAATAGTATATCAATGTCTTGCTGACAGAACAGGAGGGAGGCAGTAACTTGGGAGATTGCTGTGCTATCCTTCAAGATGTGTTCTTTTGTTTTGAACAGTGATCAACATATAATATCCGGTTAAATTACACAGGTTCAGAAATTAGAGAGTGAAATTTGGTTCCTTGAATTGTTGCTCAATAATACAATTGCAAACATTTTTCCTTCCATCCTTAACTGGGTGCATGCAAGTTGGCAGCATAGGATTGCTTTTCTCATAGTGCAAACAGTATTTCTATTGAACTGGAATATGAAACTGATAACAAGTTAATTTGACCTTGCTATGCCTTTGAAATACATGGCAACATGCTGTGCCTTTGGAGTGTTAAACCTGATTATCAAGTGGAAGTATGGACACTGCTTCATAATGGGGATGAGGAATATGCCTGAATCCAGAGAAGGATAAGCAGCACTTTTTTTTTTTTAAGATTTTATTTATTTATTTGAGAGAGAGTGAAAGCAAGAGAAATCAAAGAGGGAGAGGGAGAAGCAGACTGGCCACTCAGCAGGGAACCCGATGCAGGGCTCCATCCCATGATCCTGAGATCATGGCCTGAGCTTAAGGCAGATGCTTAAGCGACTGAGCCACCCAGGATCCCTTCCCATAGCCAGAATTAATGGAAGAAATTTAAGGAGTAATTAATGGAAGAAAATTAGATATCAAGATCTTAATGACTCAGATCCTCAAGGAATAAGGTGTTTTATTATTTCCTAAATAACTGAAATCATTTGAGAAATGGAGTAGTGGATGAAAGCAATTATTAATAACAATCATGGCCTCATTAATAATTTCAAACAAAATCTATGGTAACTAAGCATATTTACTTCTATGTTTTTGTACATACATTGTACATATTAGCCATGTTTATTCTCCTTCTCTTCCCCCTACTATTTTATATAAAATGTGCTAGTGAGGGTTAAAATAGTAAGTCTTCTAGTAAAAGAAAGTAGGATTTTGACTGAAAAATAAGTGGAATGAACAACATATTAGGATGGAAACAGTGATTTCTTGTGCTATGATCTCTCCTTTTTCAGGAAGAAGGTGAGTGCATTTTAATTTGTATGAGGCATAATTTCATCAGGTTACAAAGAAATACACTTTAGTTGACATTGCTATTTTAAATTAAATATTAATGAGACTGTGTATGAATGCTTAATAAGGAAAGGGGTGGATGGGTCAGGCAGTCTCTTAGCCATTCAATGCTCTTCTATCACAGAGACTGAATGTTAAGAAATCCTCTTAGCAGGGCTTCAAACTTGAGAGTCCCAAAGCAAGACATTCCCTGCAAGATCTGAAAGATAAAAGAGAAGCAGAAACCATTATTTTCACCATTGTATTGGCAAACATGTGACAGCTTCAGTAGACACCAGAAAATAAATTTTTACAAGTAGCTTTGAACATCTTATGACAAATTATCCACTTTGGTTTTACAGGCAGTCAAGCAAAAGAGATTTGTGTAATTTCTGCTTTTTTTTTTTTTAAATTCCTGAATGCTAGATGTTACTTTTTTACTGTTGTGACTCCTTTATCTTTACTATTTCTGCTATTCCAAAATTTTGTAAACCTCTGTTTTTTAGTGTAAATCCCATCTACTTTAAAAACTAGACTCAATCCATTTTTTACAAACTGGACTGCATTCTTCATTGATCCTATACTAAAATGAGCTATGTAGAAATTCTGAAAGTAGTCATTTTTCTTCTTTACATAAAAGTATGGATATACTTATCTTTGTTACAAGTACCCTCATATTTAATATACAAGTGAAAATGCAGAAAGTAAAATATTTTAAATATACTACATTTTTAAAAAAAATTTGTTGTTTGATTAAAGGTAGGGTTTCAAGTTTGGAAGTTTGATCATTTGCCTTGGTATAATAACTCAAAGGACAAAGGACACGGTAGGAATGTATTTTAACCATCTGACTTTGGGTGAGGCCAGATGCAGATCAAGAGGAGAAACTAGAAAGAGCTGTACAGTTTGGTTAGATTCACAGTTGCCTGGGGAAAAACACAGGAAATTACACAGACACAGGAAGCACCGGGCCAGGGCACAAGGCAGAGGGAAAGAGAGGGACTGTGGACAAGCACTTTTATTTTTGCACATTTTTGCAGGAAGTAAAGGGTGAGACAGGGAAAGCAGGTTTATGATTGGCTAATATGAATTGGCTAATGTAGATTTCAGCAAGCTTGGGGGCATAGAGTCTGCTCCTGTTTGTCTGGTACCTGGCCCTCAGGTTATCAGAGCAAGTGTATAATGGCCAAGAACAGGGAGGGTGTGGACTTGATTGACTTCTCAGGAAGGAGAACTGACTGGTCTCTGGTCAGGGCCTCAAAACTGGGTCAACATAGCATTAAAAAAAAGGGGGGGGCCTGGGTGGCTCAGTGTGTTAAGCCTCTGCCTTTGGCTCATGTCATGATCTCAGGGTCCTGGGATCCAACCCCGTATCGGGATCTCTGCTCATCAGGGAACCTGCTTCCCCTTTCTCTCTCAGCCTGTTTCTCTGCCTACTTGTGATTTCTGTCCGCCAAATAAATAAATAAATAAATCTTAAAAAAACAAAAACAAAAACAAAACCTGTTGCAGCATGCCATACTGGGCCTTAAAAAGAAAATATATCTCATGTGGTATATATGTGTGTATGTGCATGTAGCATGTACTCATGTGTACATATGTGTACACATGTAGGGTTGGATTTGTGTGTAGGTGTGTGCAAACAAATGTTCCCATGCATTCCAGCAATAATGTTTGAGGTATGCCTTCAACTTTTAAAATCATCTTAGATTTTTACATTGTGCTATGAGGAGTACTCGCCAAAATTATCCTGCAAAGTGCTTTTGGATTAAATGACCACTATGATTTTGATAATAATGGATATTCATAATACACTGAAAGGAGTTGGTGGGGTGCTAAAAAATACACACTAATTCTTTCCTAATACTTTCTGTATCTCCATGTCCTTTAGAGCACACCCAGATTTCTAGAGATAAAGATACAGTCTCTGAAATAAAGTTATACTGTACAGAATACACCTGCAGAAGAAACAATCAGTGAATTTGAAAACATAAAGAATATCTAAAGTAAATTATAATAAACAGAAAAAAATCACTACATGTGCATCACAATCTAATTATTGAAAACTATGGTAAGAAAAAATATTATATGCATGCAAAGGAATAAAAAAAATTACCCATAATAACACAGAAAGATTAGACATTATGTGGCACATATTAATAACTAAAAAAATCATTGTCTAAAATTTGAATTTAACTGTATCTTGTGTATTATATGGCAGCCCTATCAATAACTAGAAAGATATTCAGTTTAATGTTTAAAATATAGGAATCTTTACATTGAAAACTTTGATGATCAGATGAACTGAAGAAAAGAATAAGGGATAGCTCAATAAGACAACTGAAATTATTCATGCTTATGAAGTAAAGGCTTGATATTTCATTTTTGTTTTTTCTTGTGGGCTTTTACCTGTTTTTACATTAACTTCTGCTAATTTAATTTTATTGAACTGTTTAATAATGTAAGGGTTAATAGCATATATCCTGGAGTTCCAATAGTATTTCTATACTACAACACTGCTATTCTCTAAGCGAGCCCTTTGTTTTCTTGACAATGTGCCTTTATTTATTTTGTTTTCTTTACTCAGTGTATCCTACCCTCTTTGGGGGCAGGTCTATTTCTTTTTTTATTTTCCTACTTATATTTCAACGACTGGCTCATTTTTAATTTCTCCTGTAAATTTTTTCGTGAGCTCCTAAAATATATTACCATAAAAAAAAAAGAAATTATCTGTTTTCCAATAGCAAGAATTCTGCATATGTCTACTATAGTGATTATCACATGTCTTATAGTTTCAGACTGACTAGATGGAACTTCTTAACAGGGACAATTTAGTTACCACTTCCAAAAGACATGGAACATTGATTGATATGTATGTGCTCAAAATATGAGTTCAATAAAATTATATTTATAAGAATAATAATGTTTAAAATCATTATTATGGGCCCATAGTTTACTGACATTATGCAAACATTGATAAAGGGCAAATTGTGCTATACTTTCTGGTCAGCTGCCTCCTGCAAAAAGATATCACAAATATTTGAAGGAGTTGCTACTGTGGTTCTTGTGGGAATTTATTACTAGGTTTAGCAAATGTACTTATACAGATCAATGGGCTGTTATGTTGACCTTTCACTGGTTGTTTGCTCTGATTCAGGCATTTACAATAAACTATTATCTCAGAATTTCAACTCTGTTCTTCAATTCATTTTTAAAAATGTTATGGCATCTTTTTCAATAGGCATTGCTAGAAAACCCAATTGGATGTTTTTTTTACTTTTACTTTTTTGCTGTCTCTGTAGAATATCATTGTTACTTACAGAATATTGGTATGTGGTCTGCAAATATAATTGGGTGTGATATGAACTCAGAAATTCACAGGTAACAGAATTGCACTTGGAAGTTAAATGTCTGCAAACATAATTACAGAAGATATTGGAGCTGAATGCTATTTTAACAATCTATTTTAACTATTAATATACAAATGATATTCAAATGATATTTGAATATCATTTGTATATACGTCTATGGAACACTGAAAAATGCAAATAGCTCAATATTAACAAGGTAGTATATATATCTAAAGATGTATGTAAAGATATATGGATATATATAGATATATGTGTATATTTCTACCTACATATTATTTTCATATATGTATAATTTTATGACTTATAATTAGCCAAAGAGAAAATTTAGTAATGTCACAGTTAGATGTAACTTAGAGGTAAGTAAAAATATTCGCTTATTAATAGCTGTGATTCCAGTAATTTAAGAAATTTATAATAAGAATCAATGCTGGATGCTTGGGTTGCTCAGTCAGTTAAGTGTCTGCCTTTGGCTCAGGTCATAATCCCAGAGTTCTGGGATCAAGTTCCACATCAGGCTCCCTGCTCAGTGGAGAACCTACTTCTCCCACTGCCTGCTGCTCCCCCTGCTTGTGTGCTCTCTCTCTCTTTCTCTGAGAAATAAGTAAATAAAATCTTAAAAAAAAAAAAAAAAAGAATCCGTGCTAACATATTTTGAGGAGTTTCTGTGCACTATTTATCTCCTAAGTTCTTTTTTACATTTTTTTCATAAGATCTGCACAACACTAATAAGTTCCACAGATAAAGAAAGTGAAACTTAGAATAGTTAAACAGCATGAGCCTTGTTACAAGTGCTATAGGTAGCATCATCGAGATTTGAACATCGTTCCTGTTCTTTGAAACCGTCAGGCTTCCTACCCAGTCTTCTCTAGTGTCTTACAACATTACCAAGAAATCAGAGCTTATGACTGAAAGAAAAAAAATGTGTGTTACATTCAAAAACCCAAAACTATAACAAATATTGAAGGATCGGTTTAGTGACTGATGTGAAAGGATCCCAATGATGTCACTAATGGGAAGGTTTTCAGAGGTGGCAAACAAGCTGTGTCATGGTAGATATAGAAAGAAATGGATTCATTCATTTATTTGGTAGATATTTATTGAATCATGGCTGTGTCCCAGATAGTGCTCTAGCTGCTGCTAGTAGAGCACTGAATTTCAGAGATAAAAACTATTTTTATTAAGTTAAAATTCTAATAAGGAGGGATAGACAACACATAAATCACTAAAGAAAAATAACTTCATGAAAGGGTAAATACTTTGAAGACAATAAACATTAAGTAATGGAGTACAACCACTAAGGAGCTGCTTCTTTACACTGGGGACAGGCAGGACCTCACAAAAGGAGATGAGAGTTAAATGACAAAAAGGTATAGTGTGGCATATGTCTCAGGGAAACTTCTAGGAAGAGTGAATGTAGATGACAATAGTCATAAGGCAGAAGAGTTTTTCCCAGTTGAGAAAAGGAAATTAGACTAGTATGGCTAAGTTTAATGAAGATGGCCACATAATTAGCAGGTCCTTATGTAAAATGAAAATGTGGAGTCCCTTATTTAAAAATTAAGACTTTCGAAACAGCAACAGCAGACGATTAAACCAAGCTTGAAACTCTTTTGAGCATGGAGTCCTGTGTGGCCACACAGTTTGTGTGCTGTATGTAACTCAATAGGAAACCAACACTGAAAGTGATAAAAGGAAGAAGGGAAAGAAGGTATGGTTAGAGAGGGAGGAATCGAATTATACTGAGCCCTATGAGTTAAGGGAAGAGTTTGGATTTTGTTCTAAGTGTGGTGAAAAGACAATGGAAAACTTTGGGCAGGAGGTGACAAGGATTGAATTATAATTAGAAAGCTATAGTCTAGCTGTCATTCAGGATGGGACATGGGAGTTCTGAGAAGTAAAGAGAGTAATTGCCAGGCTGTCAGTACATAGGGAACTTGTAGAAAGATTATACAAGGAAGGAAACTGTATCAATAAGAAAATAAGAATCAGGCAGCTATGAGAGAAAATATCAACTAGAGATACATGTGGACGTAGACACACACAGATGAGAGAGATGGGGAGAGAGAGGAGAGATGTGGACAATTAAAGGAAGCAACATTGCTGTATTTAAGACAAGTATTTAGTGAGGTGAAGGCAGGGCACGTTGGCAAAAGTTTGTGAACTAGAGACAATTGTCCAAGAGACAATATATATTAAATTCAGTACATACTATATTTATCATAAATTGGACCACTATAAATTATGTGTCGTGTATAACTTTGGGATGACACTAAAGTACACAATATTCTTTATTGGCTACTGCATGTAACCTATCGATTCTCACAGAATCCTTTCATTGATTTTTGTCAAAATCTTATATCCATTGTGAACCATGGTTGCAAATGATGATCATGTACACTTCCAATGTGAATATGGTAAGTGTTTTCTTTTACAAGCATGAAACAACTTCATATTTTGAAACATCTCATTTCAATGATTTAAGTGACTTCTGGCTGACTTAGATTTTATTACCCAGATTTTTAGAAATCAGATATTTATAAGTTACTGAAGTGATTCTTTTTGGTTCTTATATAATGTTATAATATATTTTATATATTTATTTATATATTATACATATTTTTATATTTATTTGTATTTATATAGATTTATATTATATATATAAAACCATACACACCTATGTATGCTATAATATAATGTATATAATGCTCTTCTGTTGTTCTTTTCTAATCACAATTCATGCCTGCTTGGTGGTGCTTCAAAACATTATACAGAAAGAGAAAACATTTATTATGATGGGAGGATGGGGATTAGAATTCAAAACCTGTCTACATTACTCATAGCCAATGTGACAATGAGGATGTTACTTAAATGCTGTAGATCTCAGTCTCCTTATATGTAAGAATTATAGTAGTGTATAAATTAAATTATAAAATCTTTTACTTTCTAAGTGATGGAAGAATGTGTCTTCATCTTTTGTACTTTTCACAATGTAATTATTACAGACATGACCCATGTTTAAGTTTAAATCTGCATCATTAACATTTTATTCACCACTTTCTTAAGCCTACAAAATCAACAAAGCAATAGAGCTTTTGTAACACCTGCCAATTTCCATAATGTAGAACTATGTCTAATTTCAATATAATATTATGATTCCACTTAATGCAGAATTAGGTAGAGATGTGTAGCAACACACTTAAACAGGATTTCTATTATAAAGGTATAATAGATGTAAGTAACCTCAAGAGTATACATAGTAGCAAATAAGAAGTGAAGAGTTTTCAATACTTACCACTCTTGCTTTTAATATATTTTTAATTATAAGTTTATATAATTTATTTTTTAATAGTGGCTGTTAATGACAAATGGCTTCAAAATTCCTGAAAATGCATGCAATTGTAAGTTCTCATGATCTGATATAAACTGACTCTAACACACTTCCATGTGAAGGATTTGGAAATATGGGTTTCTACTCTTACTCTCAGACAAGAAGTCATTTGTGAGCTTGTTTCCTGAGATTTTTGCTACTGAGAAGGTATATGGTTTATATGGGGTCTGGTCTTGTCCCTTGGGTCATATAATCTTAGTATCATCCATCATGTCAGTCTCAGATATTCTGAAGACAGTATACTAGGGATACAAAGATTTGTACTTCCCTCTCTACTCCATAATGATGTTGCTACACAGCTGGAGTGGGTATAAATGTCAAGAAAATTTTGCAGTCTATACATATATATATGTGTGTGTATATATATATATATACATATATATATATATTTTAGATTTTCTCATTAATTTATTTTAGTTCTATATTTTTATACATATTTTTAGGAAGGAACATCATTGTATCCCAGAACATCCCAGAACAATGTTTTTTAAGTTTCAAGTTTTTATTTAAATTCCAGTAAATTAACATACAGTGCAATATTAGTTTCAGGTGTAGAATTTAGTGATTCATCACTTATATATAATATCTAGTGTTCATCATAACAAATGCCCTCATTAATACCCATCACCAATTTAACCCATCCCCCCATCCATCTCCCTTCCAGCAACACTTGGTTTGTTCTCTATAGTTAAAAGTCTGTTTTCTAGTTTGCCTCTCTCTTTTTTTCTCCTTTACTCATTTGTTTTGTTTCTTAAATTCCACATGAATGATATCATATGGTATTTGTCTTTCTCTGACTGACTTATTTCACTTCAAGCTCTATCCACGTCACTGCAAATGGCAAGATTTCATTCTTTTTGATGGTTGAGTAATATTCTATTGTATGCATGCATATGTGTGTGTTTGTGTGTATCTACGCATGTGTGTATATATAATATATACACATTATATATTATATATACATATTATATATAATACATGCATGTGTGTGCATGTATTATTTTTTATGTGCTCTCTCTCTCTTACTCTCATTCAGTCTCTCTCTCTCTCTCTCTCAAAAAATAAATAAATAAAATCTTCTAAAAAAAGAGTGCTTTCACTATTCAAGCTTTTTTGAAGTTCCTTATAAATTTTAGAATTGATGTTCAATTTCCGTGAAAAGAACATTTGAATTTTAATAAATATTCAAATGAATCTGTAGATTGACTTGGGCAATATGGACATTTTAATAATATTAGTTCTTCCAATCCATGAACACAAATATATTTCCACTTATTTGTGTCATCTTTAATTTCTTTCATCAGCGTTTTATACTTTCAATGTACAAGTATTTTGCCAAAGGGGGGGCAGTTGAGAATAAAAGTTCTTTTTGCGGGGAGATACTGGCATTCCAGGAGATATCAGCAACCTCATTTCAGGGAATATCAGCAACCTCATTTCAGGGACAGTACATAGTTGTCTACCAGCCTCCATTCACAAAGAGGACCTCAATATGCACCTAGATGCCTGTGTGCCAAACCAGAAGCCTACCCCTTGTGCCAAAGTTCCAGAATAAGCAGATAGACCTCTTTAGCAGAAAGACTGGCAGTGTTTCAGTTTTCTCTCTGCACTATACCCTAGGGGTGATAGCTGGCCAACAAGTGTTTCTCCATCACAGTCCAAGGGGACTCAGAAACATGAGCACCACTGGCCACCAGAACCAGACAATAAAAGGGCATTGTCTGTGCAGCAGTCATAAAACTGGGGCACCAGAGATGTGTAAAAGTTCTGGAGCATGATAAAGGGAAGTGTAAAACTAGCTCCTGCCTTCCAACATCTCTTGAGAGGATTATAGTCACATTTACATGTGTGTCTAATTAGAAACCTGATAGCAGGCCTCTTTCATAGAAACACTGGACTTCCCAATCTGTTGCTTTTTGCTGTACCCTGGGGTTGTAGTTCATTAGAAACTCTTTTTCTGTTGGTCATAGTCTTGTGCGACTTGTGAGTAGAAGCCCCACTGGACACCAGAGCCAGATAATCTTGGTTTGTCCCTTGGGTGGCTTGTCCCAAAATCCAGAACACCAGACAAGGATAAGAACTCCTTTCTGAGAGATACTACTAGCTAACTGGAGCAAGGTAGAAGGAGAACACAAAGTTGGTACCCACTGTTGTCTATCCCTGGAGATTATTTCAGTAGGCCTCAGATGTATACTAAATTAGGTGTCTATCCCTCAGAGTGATGCTTTAAGATAAGCAAAGAATCCTCTTTCACAGAAATTCTGGGTGTTTTTTCAGTTGGCTGCCTCTGCACTGGGCCCTGGGTTGGGTGAGTCTATATATGAGAGCCCTTTAAGAACTGTTTATTAGTTTACTATAGCCTTGTAGGTCTTCCAGATACAAGCTCTATTGGCTTTCAAAGCTAAGTGTTTTGGGGGTTCATCTTTCAAGTCTTAAATATTGGAGTGCTTGATGTGAGTTCAAACCCTTTACTCCTCTGAGAAAAGCTGAGGATTTTGAGTTCCTTCCCTTCTTAGGATTGCCATGCTAGGTATGTGGTTTGTGGTAAGGCTGTGTCTCAGCCTTTCATACCTGCTTCTATGTAAATTTGTTCTCATTCATCTAATGTCTAATTACTCAGCTAGTTTGGGGACTTTTTGTTTTTTTAAGAAAATTGTTCCATATGTAGCTGTACATATGGTATGTCCATGAGAAGAGGTGAATTCAGGATTTTCCTATATTGCCATCCTGAACAGGAACCAACAATTATTCTTATTATTCCCCCAAACCTGTGCCCCCACCTCAAGCCCTATGCCACTACTAATCTACTTTCTGCCTATGGATTTAGCGAACTTCAATATTTGATATAAATGAAGTCATATAATTTGTGATCTTTTATGATTGCCTTCTTTCATTTAGTATAATGTTTCCACATTCATTCATACTGGAGCACAGATCAGTATTTCATCCTTTGTTTTCTCTTGCAGAATAATTTTCCATTGTCTGGATTAACCACACATTATTCATCCATTCTTCAGTTGTGGATATCTGAACTAATTACACTTTTTGTCTATTACGAATAATGCTGCTATAAGTATTTATGATAAAGTTCTTAGGTAGGCATATGCTTTAATATCGAGTTTATTCTCAGAAGTGAAATTGCTGCTTCATATGTGAATTACATTTACTATTATGAGGAAATACCAGACTGTTTAAAAAGTGGCTACACCGCTTTCTTTTTCTCGCCAGAAGCATATGAGGGTTCTGATTCCTTCACATCTTTATGAACACTCGTTATCAACCATCTTTTCATTATAACCATCCCACTGTATGTAAGGTGAGATCTGATTTTGGTTTTGATGTGCATTTCGCTAGTGAATAATGCTATTGAGTATCTTTCCATGTGCTTATTGGTCACTTGTATATCTTCTTTGAAAAGTATTTAAATATTTGTCCATTTTAAAAATTGTGTTATCTGTGTCTTTATTGTTGAGTTGCAAGTTCTTCATATATTCTTGAATATTGTCCCTTATTAAATACATGATTCAAAAATAATTTCTTCCATTCTATGGACTCTTTCCACTTTTCTGAGAATCTCTTTTTCAATGTAATATTGGTTACTTTTGATGAAGTCCAATTTATTTTTTCTACGTAGCTTATAATTTTGGTGTTATATCTAAGAAACCACTGACTAACTTAAGGTCACAGAAATTTATGCCTATGTTTTCTTCTAAGATTTTTATAGTTTTAGCTCTTATATTTATTTATTTATTTATTTAAGAACTTTTATTATTTATTTGACAGAGAGAGAAAGAGAGAGAGAGCATGCTCAAGCAGGTGGAGTAGGAGGTAGAGGGAGACAGAGAAGCAGGCTCCCACTGAGTGAGGAGCCCGATGCGGGGCTCTATCCCAGGAACCTGGGATCATGACCTGAGCTAAAGTCAGACACTTAATGGAATGAGCAATGCAGGTGCCCCATAGCTCTTTTATTTTGGTCTCTGTTATGTTTTCTGTTAATCTTTTTATATGGTATGTATTGGGGAATCCAACTTCATTTTTTTTTTGCATGTAAATACCCAAATGTTACAGTACTGTCTGTTTAAAAGGCAACATAAAAATCAACTGACCATAAATGTAAGGCTTTATTTGGAGACCCTCAATTCTATTTCATTGATATATGTGTTTATCCTTATGCTATTACTACACTGCTTTGATTACTGAAGTTTTGTAGTGAGCTTTGAAATTGAAAAATGTGAGTCCTCCAAATTAATTCTTCTTTTTTCAGATTATTCTGACTATTCTTATTACCTTTAATTTTTTTACATATTTTGGGATCAATTTTGACACACACGCACACACACACACACATGCACAAAGACATCTGAGATTTTAGTAAAATTTTATTGAATCTGTAGTTTAATTTGAGGAAATAAACATCTTAACAATATTAAATCTTCCAGTCTTTGAACATGGGATGTCTTTTTATGTCATTTTATGTTATTTATGTAGATCTTTTAAAAATGTCTTCCAATAATATTTTGCAGTTTTCAGTATAGAGATGTGGTCAGCTTTCTCAGATTTATTCTTAGGTATTTTCATCTTTTTTATTCTATTTTAAATGGAATTTTTCTTAATTTCATTTTGGATTGCTCATCTTCAGTATATACAAGTGCAACTATTTTTTGTGCATCAAAATTGTATTCTGCAGCCTTGCTGCACTCATTCATTAGCTGTAGTATTTTTTTTTTTTTAAGCAGATTCCTTAGGGTTTTCTGTATATAAGATTATGTCACCTGTAAGTAGAGGTAGTTGTTCATCTTTTTTTTCCCATCTGAATGCCTTTATTTCTTTTCCATGCCCAATCGGCCTGGCTAGAACCTCCTGCACAATGTGAAATAGAAGAGGTAGGACAGATGTCTTTGTCTTGTTTCTCACCTTAGAAGGGATGTTTTCATCTTTTGCCACTCAAACTTTGACATTTTTGTGCATGCCTTTACTGGAAAATGGACTTTTCCTTCAATTCCCATTGAGAATTTTTATCCTTAAAAAGTGTTGAAACTTCCAAATGCTTTGTTCTTTACCCATTGAAATGATTATGTAGTGTTTATCCTTTATTTTATTACATGGTATATTAATTGATTTTTATATATTAAACTAATTTTTTTCCTGAGATAAGGGCCACTTGGTCACAGCTATAATCCTTTTTATATGTTGATCACTTTGATTTGCTTGTTTGTGAAGGGTGTGTGTGTGTGTGTGTGTGTGTGTGTGTGTGTGCATGTATATTTAAGGGGTATTGGCCTGAACTTTCTTTTTTCTCCCTAGTGATATCTTTTTTTTTTTTTTTCTGATTTTTGTATAAGGATATACTGGCCTCATAGAATGAGTTATTAATAGTTCCCACTACTTAGAATTTTTGGAAGCATTTGTAAAGAATTGTTATCAATTCTTTTTTAAACATTTAGTAAAATTTACATTAGAGCCATCTGATTGTGGGCTATATGAAAATGTTTCCTTTATGGAACTTATTACTAATGCAATCCCTCTACTTGTTATATATCTATTCATATTTTCTAGTTTTTCCATTGTGAGTTTTGATTTTCTGTGCCCTTTTAGACATTTGTTCTTCTCATCTAGGTTATCCAATTTGTTGGCATGCAATTGCTAGTTAGACTCCCTTATAATTGTTTTATTTCTATAAGGTCAGTTTTGATAACCCCTCTTCATTCCTGGAAATTAATTTGAGTCTCCTGTCTTTTTCTTGGTCATTGTGGCTATAGTTTTATCAATTTTATTGATCCTTTCAAAGAAAAGTCTTGCTTTTGTTGATATTTTCTCTTGTTTTTCTATTCTCTATTTTATTTTATTAATTTACCTTCTTCTGTTTGCTTTGGATTGAGTTCTTTTTTCTTTTTTCTAGCATATTAAGGTGATTGGCTATATTGTTAATTCAAGATTCTTTTTGGTGCTATAAATTTCACTCTAAATACTCTTTTAGTCATCTACCATTAGTTTTTTTCTTGTGTGTGTGAGTGTGTGGTTTGTTTTTTTTTTTTTTTTTGGTTCATTTGTTTCATTCATTTCAATGTATTTTTGATTTTCCAAACTCTTTTCCCTTCTGCTTTCCTATTTGACTGACCAGCTAGTAATTTAGGAACATGTTGTTTAGTGTCCATAGACTTGTGAATTTCCTTCTCTTCTTGATTTGTAATTTCATTTCACTGTTTTAGGATATATATTTTGTAATAACTTAATAATTTTAAATGGATTTAGGCTTGTCTAATGGCCTAACATATGGTCTATACAGGATAATATTTTATCTGGACTTGAGAAGAATGTGTATTCTTTTTTTTGTTTTTAAGGTTTTATTTATTAAGAAAAAGAGAATGAGGAAGCGAGAGAGAGAGTGAGCACAAGCAGGGTAAGGGGTAGAGGGAGAACCAGGCTCTCCACTAAGCAGGGAGCCTGATGTGGGCTAAGTCTGGGACTCTAGGATCATGACTGAGCTTAAGGCAGATGCTTAACCAACTGAGCCACCCAGGCACACCAAGAATATATATTCTCTCATTTTAGGTGGAATATTCCATAGATGTCTGTTAGGACTAGTTAGATGATAGTGTGGTTCAAATCCTCTATTTCTTTATCTCTGAGTCGTTGTTAGATCCAGTTTAAAATTGAATTATTAGTTTCCAATTCTTAGGCTGAGTTGCCTGTTTTTCCCTTTAATTCTTTTTTTTTTTAATTAATATCTACTGGGGCTTTCTTTTTATAGACCTATAAGTTTTTAATTGTATGTCTTTCTGATACATTAATACAATTTTCATTTTAAAATATCCTTCTTTATCTCTTTTAACAAGTTTTGTTCTAAGTTGATTTTTTTCCTATTAGTAGAAATATTTCATTTTCTTTTGATGATTATTTGCATAGTATATCTTTTTCTAGGCTTTCAACCTATTTGTGCTTTTAAGTCTTAAAGTATAACTCTTATAGACAACATATAGTTGGATCCTGTTTTCTGCATATTTTGAGGCATACCTTCAATGCTCCCCCAGGCAGTTTACAACTCTGTCTTAGCCTTAGCTTTCCAGTTGTGCAGAGTGTCAAGTAATACAGATGTGAGATTAAGATATTTCCTGGGCATGTGCAAAGCCCTGAACATGCATGTGGTCTTCTTTATTCCTGGAAATATATAGGATGTTTGCACATCCCCATTAGGTGTGTAATTCACCCATGTTTTTTGTTTGGTTATTTGTTTGTTTTTGTCAGCCTTTTGTTGTTCCTGGCCTTAGGTAGTGACAATGTTAAACAATGCCACTAACTGTTTTCTAAATGTGCCCTGAAATTTAAAACTGTTCTCTCAGATAAATCAAATAGTAACAATTATTTGGAGATAGGGCTTTTACAGGGGGCCTTCAAATCCTTCAAGTGACTGACTACTACAAGGTTGGTTTTTATAGCTATCACAATGGAATGGCGGTAGGTTTTTACAGTTACTACTGAGCTACGTAAAGGAGATAGGACTAGCACAAGTTAAAATGTCCCATCTCACTGTTCTTACCATAATCCAGCCTCTTTTTTCTTGAATAAACTCTTTACAGATGTTGTAAATCTTCAGGCAATTTCTAGAGTTCTGGAAGAAATTGATTTTGGCAAATTTTGCTTTTGTTCTCATTTCATTTATGGAGAAAATTTTCAGAAGCCCACACTCTTCCATTCTAGAAGTGTTTTATCTACAATGTATTTCTAAATATGCAAATAAAACATAAAAGCCATTTATTGTATGTGATTTGGGTGATAACATTACTAACTACAGACATTCCCACATATAAATCATAAAGTTAAAAGAATATCATCAGTAATATAGATATTCTTTTAAATAAAAGACTTTGAAGCAAAAGAAATATCTTTTTCTGAAACAATTTAAAGCCCCACTATAATTACCCAAAATAAACTAAGGATGAAAGGATTTTTCCCTTAGCATCACCTGAATATCCTCAAAATGTTATGCTTTGCCTTTAAGAAATATACAATTTTGAACCAAATCTTAGGCTTCCTACATTGCAATCTCAGCAAAGTTTTCCTGAAACAACTCTTTGTATTCCTATTTTAAGTAGTGTCTTTAAACACAGTCATTGGCAAACCCAGGTTGGGATTCTCCTCCGACCCTCCAAAATATCCCAGAACAAAGAATAGGTACTATTTTGTGAGCAAATACTTTGTGCTTGGCAGAGTTCTAAATTCTTCCCACATATAATTAACACAGCAACCTTGGGATAACTACTCAGAGATGTTAAATAACTTGGCAGAAATTTCAGAACTACTGAGGATTAGAATGAAGATTTAAAGCTGTATCTCTATGATTCAAAGTTAGTGCTATTAATCTCTATGCTATTATGCATGCATATGCTCTCAAGAGATCGTACCTGGTAAATAACGTTTTCATCACATTCATTTTTCATAGCAAAATTATCATCCTACTCTGAAGTGAATGAAACAACCCAAATGGGTGAAAACCTTATAAGGGACAAAGTCCCAGAGTGTGACTTAAACTCATGTGGGTAAGTAGCTGAGGTAGATCATGCTCTAAAGTCCTCATTAACAGTCATTCACACTAGAAATATATGCAAGGGGGGAAATTTTAAGTTGGAAGGATACTGGTGTATTTGATGTATAAGCAACTAGTCAGGGCATTACTTTCTCAGCTACACATTGTATGCAATGTAATTGGTAGTCTTTTTCCTTATAGAGAAGTAGGCTTGGAAAATGCCAGCAGCATGTGAATTAAATTCTCACCTGATTATATTATATCCACAGGAATCCCACAATAAATGTTAACAGAAAATCTAAGTTTATCAACAAATGCTCGAGGTGAAGATTTTCTTCAGAGCACTGTGTCTCCTGTGCAGCCAAACCACAGGGGAGCAATTAAAACTATACCTGAAAAGGAGTAGCACGTTTTTCACATGGTGCTAGGGGTTGAAGTTTCCCACATGCCGTGTTCCAAGGGAATACAACCTGTCTGAATAAGAGAAGTCTTTAGGACATGTTCTCTACACAGTCCTTCTTGCATTTTGCATTATTTGAATCCCATTTGCTCGTCTAGGACAACCTCCCTCCAAAGCTTCTGAATCATAAATGTGCTACATGACTTTCTAAAACATACTCCAGTGTAATTCACACACCCATGGGCAAATTGGGTATTAAATCAATGTCAGGCTTTATGTTTTTTCAAGAGGTTTCATTCTGCAGTAGAACTATTTAGCTTGAAGATATTTTTGTACTTTGAAGAGTAACTTTGAAACTCTGACAACCAAAGGAGGTCAATAAGAGAAGTATTACAGATTGCACTTGTATGTGTTTATACTGTGTATGTCTTTGTGGACAGTAAGGAAAGGAAATTAATAGAATTTGTATGAATAATAGCCACCTTCTTTTAATTGTCTATTACATTATAGGCACTCTTACAGTACAGTGTATATAATATTTTTAATTAAAAAAAGAATGAATGACTTAACTAAGGTATAAACTCCATGAATATACGATTTTTTTAAAGATTTTATTTATTTATTTGACAGACAGAGATCACAAGTAGGCAGAGAGGCAGGCAGAGAGAGAACGGGGGATGCAGGCTCCCTGCCAAGCATAAAGCTTGATGCGGGGCTCGATCCCAGGACCCTAAGACCATGACCTGAGCCAAAGGCAGAGGCTTAACCCACTGAGACACCCAGGCACCCCATCCATGAATATATGATCTTGTCTCACTCATTTGTTCTTATATTTCTAGCACAATACCTCAAGCATAATACTCAATCAACATTTTTAATGAAAATATAATTAGTAAATATTTTTAAATTTATCTTTACAATAGCCATGAGGCAAATATTCCCAATTTAAAGATAAGTTAATGGAGTCTTTTTTGCTGTTAAGAATATTAATGTTAACTGATTATACTGGTGACAGAGGAAGATCTATCATGAAATGAGCTCTCCAATCCAATAGTGAGCATCCAATCTATTTTGCAAAAGTTAATGTTAATAAGATAGTGCATCTGATCTTTCCTTTTAGACCATGTCTGTGTTTAACCTTAAACTGATCATATCTTTCAAAGCTGGTAGATTGTTTCTGAAACTTACCCCAGACCCCTCAGAACAATCAGATGATACCCTTTGGGATCCTGGATAATACCCAAGCCAAATTAGGTAACCCATCAAAGGAATAGTTTCAAAATATTTTTTATACCCTTAGCAATATTAACACTCTGACCCACATGAGATATCCTAAGTGTTTGTATTAGAAGGCCACCTGTATATGTCTTTATATAACATTTCCTAAACATTTAATACTGAGTGCTATTTCTTTTCTATCAGTGCCATTTAGCATGTATTTTTAATCTACAGTTTTCATCAATTAACCAAATGTGTTCTTTTCTTTAACTTTGTTTTAAACTTATTAAGGTCTTGGTTCCTATAACTGTTCATTTTATGTGCCAATTTGCCTAGGCCACAGTACCAAGATATTGATCAAACAGTCTAGATATTTCTGTTAAGGTATTTTTAGATGATATTAACATTTGAATCAGTAGACACTGAATAAGGAGTACTTGGGCTTCCTTGTGGATGGGGCTTATCAAATCAGCTGAAGGCCTTAATAAAAAAAACGGCAGACCTTACTAGAAGAAATTTTCTAGCAGATGACCTTCGGACTGGAACTGCAACTCTTTCCTGGGTCTCCAGCCTACCCTGCCAATATTAGACTTAGCAGTCTCCACAATCCTTAAAATACATCTCTATTACACATCCTGTTGGTTCTACTTCTCTGGAGAATGCTAACTAATACACTTCCTTAACTGGAATTTTGTCCTTTTTAGAGAAAAGTCCTCAGTATCACATTTTTGTGTGTTTCTTCAAGAACTTTCCTTTTTTGCCTCTTTCTTCCTTGAGTATTTATAAAGCATATACTATGGAATCTCAAATAAAGTGTATCAGCACAGAACTATGCATATATGGTTACTTATTATTTATTTTTTGAGTGAACATTATTTTTATAGTCACTCCATTAATGTACCTAACAATTGCTTTTATAACTGAATTGCTAGTTACAAGCCTGAAACTTACATTTTGATGGCGTCTAACTTAGGACCAGATAGTAACTTTAGTACTAGGAGAATAGGATTCAACACATAGAAACAAACTTTGTGTTCTCTCCTGTCAATTTAAGTGATATTATTATGCCATTATTAAGTATACATAACTGATCAAAATAATTTCCATATAAATTGGAATAATTTTAGTCCTGATTGCTATCTTGGTTATGAAAGAATTTCTATTATAACAAGTGCTGTCAGTGTTCTTAAGTCTTTTAATGATAAGATGAAGTTAGATAGGGTTGGTATAACAGAATATAAAGAAAAGAAATGAATGCAAAATCTAGCCCTTATAATTCTCTCAAAGAAAGCATCTTCCAATCATAAATTCAAATATAAAAATTTACAAGTCCTGATGAATTAGAAACAAATTGCATTGTCATTGAGGTAACAGGCATTTCAAATTATACCTCAGGGTCTAAAAAATATGTTAGATGCACAAACATAAAGTAAAAAAGAAAATTCTTTGGTGTCAAACAAAGTATAAGTACTAAATACCAATTACTGTTGGAAGAGTTACTCCATAAAGCTTTTACATGACAATTAGATATCTCAGAAATCTTAATGACTATAGTCCAAAAGCAAGAAATCTTTAAACAACTATATACCATCATTAGGTCCTCTATTTATTATATGATGAAAAAGAAACTCATCTTGTCAAGAATAACACGTTTTACAGTTAGAGAAAATGTTACTTTCTTAACTGAACTTAAGATATACAAGTATATTCATTAATCAACCCTCAAATGTCAGATCTTCCATGGGCATATGTAGGGCTTTGTGCTCAGTGGCATGTTAAAAAATATTTAATAATTGCATCTTACAACAAACAAGTCTTAATTTGTAATGTCACCATTTCCTTGGTGAAATGCTCCATCATGGGCAAATTTAAGCTATCAATATGAGAAAATGGAATTTGGAATTGGAAAGATATGAACACAGTTAGTTATCAAGAACCACTATGAGCTGGAAACAGGACTTCATTGCTTATTTCCACTGGCCCTTTGCACCATGTCTTTAAATTATGTGATTAGTAGGGCTATACTAAGCTGCTTTGCTCAATAATTCAAACATACCTTTTTGGCAGTTCAATTTCCTTCTTTCTTTTAGGCTTCACTTTGTAAATTATATGATTTAGCATACGCTAACATTCCTAATTCTATCAGTCTATGTCTCTTTAGAAGATTAAAGCATTAAATATGATAATAGCAACACCACAGCAGTATAATTGCATAATATGTTATAATTTTTAAATATATACACATAAATTATATCACTTAGGTTTCATAATTTCCCTTTAAATTACATATTATTATTCTCATAATGCAGATAAATAAAGTCAGCCTTATAAAGAGAAGAGACTTGTACCTGATCACAGGATGAGGAAGGACATGGTTTCATGAAATCCAAAGAGATAAAATATGAAAATAGAAGTAGCCAAGAGCAATGTTGATAGGAATATCTAAGTTTCCAAATTTAATATAATCCTAGACTAGTAAAAGATTGTACATTCCCTACTAAATACAACAAAATATGATACTGGCAATGTCTGGAAGATTTTTCCCAACAAGTATGTTCTCCTGTAGCATTTTAAACATTTAGAAAGAAAGGATGTGACTAAATACCAGGCCTTATACTTGTGTCCTTATATGAAATTGTTTAATTTCCCAACACTATGTGACACATTTTCTCCATTTGATAGATAGGGAGACAAAAGTTAGAGGTAGTAAGTAGCCTGCTCCAAGAAACAAGCCTAGCAATAATTAATATAGGAATGGTAAGTTCATTTATATAACTTCATATTCTATGCATTTCTTTTTATCATGCTTTATTAGCTCTTTCACTTAGAATTGGAAACATTTTACTACCACGTTACAAGTCAGTAAGAGGCATTCTTTCATCTCAGGGAAAAATCACTCTTGGCTCAAATAGTTGCAGTCAGTATGTAGGAAACACCAAGGAATCAATAGGAATTAACTGATTTTTTTTTTTTTTACTGTAAGTTACACATTCAAGTCCAAAACAACATTCTTTATGCTGATTTTTTCTGCACATGCTTTTTTTTTTCTTTCATGCTTGTAACTCAAAGCAAATTGCTGAAGCATCAACAAAGAAAAGACTTAAATGCTGAATTATTAACTTATTTGATAGAGAAATTTACTTTGTCCTATTTCAGTTAATTTAAATGCCATAATATTTATAAAATAAATCAAGGAAAATCACACAATTTTGTGTAGTATTGTTAAAAACTCAGTATGAGATATATATATATAGACTAAAACAAATATGTTGTAACAAAGGTGGTATGAAAAAAGACAGCCACATTATCAACAAAGCAGACAAACACAAAATGAGAATCTCTGTGTTAATTCAGATGCTGAGCAAGCCAAACGATGGTGGACCAAACACCATCTCACAAGGCTAGGCACACCAAGCTAGTTCATCACTTGTCCTGTCATTTCTCAGCTCACAATAGGAGGAGTTGATATTCAAATATCTAATATCTTAGAATACTTTAAAGTCTGTGAATTAAATCTTCCTTATTATTTTTTCTTACCAATATTGCTGTTTTCACTAGAATTTCTGGAACTATTTACCTGTAATAGGTTGAAATGTGTGTATTCATTTCACAAAACAATCAAAATCTGAGTGAAAAAAGTCATGCATTCTGTCAGTTACAGTTTCCTGATAATAATGTTAGAATGATGGAAATTTTTTCAGTAATACTGTGCACCTCAATAATAATAATTATGAAAAGCTCTCAAATTTATTACTGATCTTAGACATAAGTTAAATGGGTAACATAAACTCAGTATAAATATAGAAATCAAAAAGATTATAATAAATGGTATAAAAATTTTGGTCTTGAAATAAGAAAATCTTAGGATATAGAGTCACTGGATTCTGCAAATGCCATTTGACTAATGAATTGCAAGCCATAGTTTCTTATAAGTATCTAAGTATTGAGTTTTATATGTCAAATGCTACTCACAGCTAATGGAAAAGTTCATATTTTTACTTCTTACCCCTTTTAACGCTTACAAATGTGATCAATGTGCATTGAAGAAAATT
Organism: Lontra canadensis; assembly: GCF_010015895.1. Classification (NCBI taxonomy): domain Eukaryota; kingdom Metazoa; phylum Chordata; class Mammalia; order Carnivora; family Mustelidae; genus Lontra; species Lontra canadensis. Next base: position 4,124,192 of record NW_022631001.1, read on the forward strand.
TAGACAATTTAAGGATAAAGAAGTCAAAATAATCAATGATTCTACCACCAGAGAATCTTGTATTAGATTTTGGTTCCTGTATTTGAGGCTTTATATCTCTCAAAGTATACATCCATTATAAGGTAATTGAAAACCAGAACATAGTGTTTGAAACCTGCTTTTTCCCCTCAATAATATTTTACCAAAAATTTATTCCTCAATTATAATTATCAAAAATTCTATAGTAACTCATCTTGTAGGTATATACAATAATCTATTTAACCAACCTACTATTTATTCTTGGATATCTCAGTTACTTTTAAAGTTTTGTAAGCATGAATATATGGCAGTTATATTCCTATATATCTTTGTGCACTTGTGAAATTATTTATTTTGCATAACATCTTCAAATTACTAAGGAAATAAATGGACATTTAAAAACAAATTTTGACATATATTATTAAACTGTCTCCTTAAAGATTGTACCAGACTAAATTTAGCCAGTAAGATTAAATAAGGAAAATATCAAATGTGAACTGTGTTTATCTGACATTAGTCTTGTTCATGGGTTTCCCACAAAACAAGTCCTTGAGCTTTTCTATTTGCCTTATGCAAAACCCAAACACCATCCAAGTAACTGACACAGAAATCCTGAAAGAAACGAAACTCCTGGAAAGATTATTGAACTCCTCCTCCAAAGCCCATAAGACACAGTGAGCATGCCATGCATGACTAATGAAACCACATTTAATGAATCCCCAAGGTCCTCAGCAGCAGCCTCTGCATTCTCCCAACATTATCCTCCTTTTTACTTCCTCAAGGAGCTGCCAATTTATTTTGAATCCTAAACACTATGAATGTTTTTCAGTCCATTCCTCCCACTCCCTTGTCTTAACTACACCACAATTTTAAAGGAAAGAAGAGCCCTTAACAACCTTTACCCTTTTGCTTTCATTTTTTTCTTGCATTCAGTCTCCTTTCTGAGAACTCTCCCAATGAATAAGTACACACACAGATTCCAGGTGCAGAATCCCTCTGTATTGACAATGGGTTCATAAGCAAGCCTGACTTCCTTCACCTGTGTATAATAATACCTTCCTAACCAGGTTTTTATAAAGACTATTTAAAATAACCTAAATGAAAACTGTTTATAAAACAGTTTGACAGCTCTTTTCCCAGTTCTCGCAGTCTTCCTAGCTCTTTTGTAAATACTTAAAGACAAATATAAAATAATTAATTTTTCTAGATTCACAGACAACAAACTAGGAAGAATTAGACATTTTTAGACTCCTCTATGGTTTTGTTAAATATACCAAACATCACCCTTTGTTTTTAAGCCATTTTAAATAGCCATTTTTGATAGATTGAAACATCTTGATAATTTTCTGTTGACAGTTTAAAAACAATGACTGTTTACTTTTATTTTAGCCATTGTATGCATACAATCAATACTTTCTCAATGTAACTTTTATGTTTCTTTTTCTGGAGAAAGAATAATTTCCAGGGATGCTTGGGTGGCTCCGTTGGCTAAGTGTCTGCTTTCAGCTCAGGTCATGATCCCAGGGTCCTGGGATGGAGCCCTGAACTGAGCTCCTTGCTTCGCCCTCTGCCTCTGACTGAAGCTCCCCTGCTTGTGGTCTCTCTTTCTCTAACAAATACATGAACAAAACTTTAAAAAAAAAAAAAAGAAGAAGAAAAAGAATAATAATTTCTGAACTCCAAATCTCTCATGGCTGCATGTAATGACCTTTAGGTTTATCTTTTCCCTCATCACTTAAAAAAAGTATCAACCACAAGAAAAAGATTTAGAATTAAATGATAATCAATATTACACCATCATATATATGAACAAACTTTAAAGATGGGTACCTACTGCATTTTCATACCAGTTACTTGTCTGTCATATTTAGATTGAAAATTTTAAGCTATTAACAAAGAGCTGTTTAGCTTCATATAAAAAGAATACATTTCAAAACCTTTTTTCCTAATGCTCAGAATTTAGGAACTATATTTACTTTAGTTGAAAATATTTACATGTCTCATTTCAATGCTTCTTTTTTTTTCTTTTTTTTTTTTTTATTTGACAGATAGAGATCACAAGATCACTCTATCACAGATAGAGCCACCCAGGCGCCCCTCAATGCTATTTTTAAAAAAGCACACTTTAGGGGCGCCTGGGTAGCTCGGTGGGTTAAAGCCTCTGCCTTCAGCTCAGGTCATGATCCCAGGGTCCTGGGATCGAGCCCCGCCTCTGGCTCTCTTCTCAGCGGGGAGCCTGCTTCCTCCTCTCCCTCTGCCTGTTTCTCTGCCTACTTGTGATCTCCAGTCTGTCAAATAAATAAATAAAATCTTAAAAAAAAAATCACACTTTAGTAAAAAAAATATTGACTAAGTCATTTCACTAATAGATTGGTTAAACGCAGCTTCGTACTTTTTATGTTTGTTTTTCTTAGTATACCTAATATTCCTAATATCCTTGATCTCATTAAAGCATTTTAGAAATATTCCAACTGATGTTCATCTAGATTCCTTAAGTTAACTCCTCCCTTTCTGTTATGTTGGGAAAAAAAAAAAGAAAAAGAAAAAGAAAGATACAGAACCCAGACAATGGCTAATGAGACTATGAAAGCATCAATTGACGACTACTCAACCAATTTACTGAGTTAGGTTTCAGGTAAGTCCTTTTTTTGACTTGCCTAATTTTCTTACAGCAAAAAAGAGAAAGGAAGTAAGTGGAAACATTGAAACAATATGTCTTTAGATAGATCAATTTGAAAAACCATCCCTTTTAACTACCCTTCATTAAAATAGAAATATGAGAAAAATAATTATGGACACATATTAGAAAATTGTTTTTCATTTATGTAAATATATAAATGCAGCCAGACCACAAATACAATGCTGAAAACAAATATATTGGAATAGATAATCTGATTTCACTGGAGTAACAGATGCTTGACTAATTCAAGATATCAACAACGATGTGAAAACAGTAGGCTATAAAGTCACCCCATGATGTGTCAAAGTTTGGAATTTGTAAAAGATGCAGCTCACTGAATTGCTAGCTTAATTGTGTGAACTGCTGTTGCTATTAAAACTTGATTTTTAAAACTTTATTTGATTTCTCTATTGCATCACCACCCACAGCTTAAAGTATACTAATTATAGCTATAACCTAAAACATTATAAACTGAAAATCTAACAATTCTACTAATAAAATATGAAATTTAAAGGACATCCATAAATTTAGAAAGAATTATTACAACATTTGGGGCTGGGGACAGTCATGGGGTAGTGGTGGTTCTTGTTTATTTCCAGATCCATTCTTTTTGTTTTTATGATTCAAACTGCCAAAGATGGTTACATAAATATGTTAATCTAGGTAATCTAATTGTCTCAGGCTAAACTGATCTCAATTAAATTACTTAGCAGGAATGTACCACATGGAGTGTCCTGCCAGTAGGCTTAAAACGATAGATTATCAACATAAAGGACTTAATGTAATGGGAGGTCAAAGAGGATGGAGTAAGAACTGCAAAAAAAGAGAATTTACAATATCCAGTATTCACTAAGTGTCTGAGTGCTAGCACAGGGATTAATTCTGAAAACTCAAGAATTAAACCCCAGGAAATGGTATTAATGCAAAGTCTTTTTCTTGATGCCCATGGACTCTCTCTTTGCTCATCAACTCCTGTCCTCTTCTGCTTCCTATTATACTATGTTAATCATACCCCTGTTAGCCAGGGGTTTCCCCACCCACTGGATGGCAAGGTGTGCCCCTTGCACTTCAGAGAGTGATCTTCCAACTGTGCAGCATATCACAGTTTATGACAATACTCAGCAGATAGCCAGCACCTGGACTCACTCTTTTTACCCAGAGGTGACACATATCAAAAATGTTTCCATGTGGTTAAGATGGCGGAGTAGGAGGGGACCATAATTTCATCTAGATAGTTCAACTAGATAGTTACCAAATCATTCTGAACACCTGCAAAATCAACCAGAGATCTGAGGAAAGAATTCCTGCAATTCTACAAATAGAAAAGCAAACACTTTTTGCAAGGTAGGAGGTGTGGAGATGTGAATCCATACTGATATATCAGAAGATAAACTATGGAAGTGAAAGCTTCCATATGCCAGGTACCAGAAAATGTTATAAGCAGCAGAGCACGAAATCAGAACTTTTGAAAGTCTGCTTGAAAGGTGCTCATGAAGTGGAGTGGAATTTCAGGTGGAAGGAGCAGCATGATCTTAGGATCCCTGGGGTCACAAAAAAGAATGCGGGTGTCTGAGTGCAGCAGAGTTTGCAAACATTGGAGCAGGGAAACCCAGTGAAAACAGTGAGTCCAGGCACTGGTTTCTGCTGAGTGTTGCCATAAACTGTCATCTGCTGCACAGTTGGAGGACTGCTCTCTGAGGAGGGGCCCAGCAAGAGGGAGAAGCCTGGCAAGAACCCCACCCTCCCCAGGAAGGTGTTCTGTGGGTGTGCACCACAGAAGTCCCTATGTTTGGAGACTCAAAACAGGGTCACATGCTTGAGATAAAAACACTCAGTCACAGGCTGAGTAAACACAAAATTCAGATGGTAACAAAGGAAAACAGAGTGATTGACTGTTTTTCTGTGAGGGTACACTAAAGAGTGACGCACACAAATTTTTAGCCCCAGAGATTGAGATACTACCATGTTCGTTCTCTGAATCTGTGGTGAAAGCCTTCAAGGAACAAAAGTCACATAGAGCAATTCAGAGCTTCTTACACTGAGCCCAGCTCTCTGGTAAAGGTGGTGCAATTCCACCCTGGCAAAATACCAGAGAATCAGTGCAATAAGCCTCTCCCACAGAAGACCAACAAGAACTTCCAGCTAATTCTAAGTTTACCAATCATAGAAAAGTGCAAAATTCTAGCTCTTAGGGAAAATAATATATAGCATTCATGGTTTTTTTTTATGATTCTTTAGTTTTTAAGTTCTATTTTTTTTCCTTTATGTCTGTTTACTTACTTTATCAATTCTTTTTTTAAGTCTTTTTTTTAAATTTTCCTTTTTATACTTATGCTTCATAAATATATATTTATATTTCTATATGTGTATGTATATATATATGTATTACATATATATATATATATGGGCTTCCTTTTATTCTATTCAATTTCATTTTTTGTGTGTGTAAATATATATGTATATATTTTGTTTTGCTTTGGTTTGGTTTGGTTTGCTTTGGTTTTTTTTGTTTTTCTGTTTCTTTCCAAATTTGGAATCTAGTTTCTTCTAACAAACAAACCAAAATACACCAAGGATCTGTTTTATTGTTCTGTTCTGTTCTGTTCACCTTGATCTTATTCTCTCTCTCTCCCTCTTTTTGTTCCTATAATGTATATTTTTCTGTTGTCCCCGTTGCTATTTTTGTATTTTCTCTCGCTTTCATCTATTATTTTCTAGACATAATGACAACCAGAAGAACTAACCCCAAAAGAGAGAAAAAGAGATAGTACTCACTGCCAGGAATTTATTCAATATGACATAAGTAAGATGTGAGAACTAGAATTCAAAACAAAAATTATAAAGATATTAGCTGGGCTTGGAAAAAGCACAGAAGACACTAGAGAATCCCTTACTAGAGAAATAAAGGAACTAAAATCTAATTGAGTTGAAATAAAAAAGGATATTACAGAGATGCAATTAAAAATGGAGGCCCAGGGACACCTGGTTGACTCAGTCAGTTAAGTGGCTGCCTTTGGCTCGGGTCATGATCCCAGTGCTGGGATCAACTCCCACATCGGGCTCCTTGCATGGCAGGTAGCCTGCTTCTCCTTCTGCCTCTGTCTGCCTGTGCTCTCTCTCTCTCTCTCTGTCAAATAAATAAATAAATAAATAAATAAATGGAGACCCAATATACCAGGATAAACAAAGCATAAGAGAGAGCCCATCATAAACAAGACAAAATTATGGAGAATTAAAAAGAGAAAAAATAAACTATGAAAAGAGAGATAAGTAACTACTAAATCATGAAGGGAGAATTTGAGAAATCATTGATACCCTAAAGCAAAACAATATTAAAATAATTGGGGTCCTGGAGGAAGACAAAGGGAGGGAATGGGAGAAAGTTTTATTTGAACAAATTATAGCTGAGAATGTCAGAAGAAAATAGGCATTCAATCCAGGAGGCACAATAAAATCCAAATCAATAAAAATAAGTCAATACCCAGACATATAACAGTGAGGCTGGCAAATTTCAGAGATAGAGAAAATCCTAAAATCAGCTTGGGGCAAGAGGTCCTTAACCTATAAGGGTAGAAACATTAGATTGGCAGCATACCTATCTGCAGAGACCTGGCATGATACATTCAGGGCGCCAAATGAGAGAAACATATGCAGCCAAGATTAGTTGATCCATCTAGGAAGTCATTCAGAATGGAAAGAGAGAAAAGAGCTTCCAGGACAAAGAAAAACTAAAAGAATCTGTGATCACTAAACCAGCCCTGAAAAAAAATATTAAAGGAGATTCTGTAAGCAAAAAGAGAGCCTGAAAGTAACAAAGACCAAGAAGGAATAGAGACAAAATACAGAAACAGTGAATTTGTAGGTAATACAATGGCACTAAATTCATCTCTTTCAATAAATAATCTGAATATAAATGGGCTAAATGCTCTAATCAAAAGACACAGGATATCAGATTAGATTAAATAAATAAATAAGCCTCATTGGCATGCTGTCTCCAAGAGACTCAATTTAGATCCCAAAACACTTCAGGTTGAAAGCAAAGGGATAGAGAACCATTTATCATGCTAAAGGATATTAAAAAAAAAAAAAAAAAAAGAGCTGGGGTAGAAATCCCTATATCAGGAAAAACATTTTTTAAACCACAGGCTGTAATAAGAGATGAGGAAGGACACTGTATCATAATTAAAGGGTCTATCCAACAAGAAGATCTAAAAATTGTAAATATTTATGCCCCTAACATGGGGGCAGCCAATTATATAAACCAATTAATAACAAAATTAAAGAAACACATTGATAATAACACAATAATAGTAGAAGACTTTAAAATACCACTGATTGCAATGAATATACTGCCTAAGCAGATAAACAAGGAAACAAAGGCTTTGAATGACATAGTGGACCACATGGACTTCACAGATATATATGGAGTATTCCATCCTAAAGCAACAGAATACACAATCTTCTCAAGTGTACATGGGACATATTCCAGAATACATCACATACTGGGTCACAAATCAGGTCTCAACCTGTACAAAAACATTGGGATCATTCCTGCATATTTTCAGACCATAATGCTTTAAAATTTGAACTTAATCACAAAAGAAAATTTGGAAGGAACTCAAACACTTGCAGGTTAAAAGGCATCCTACTAAAGAACAACTGGGTCAACCAGGAAATTAAAAAAGAATTTAAAACATTCATGGAAACAAATGAAAATGAAAACAACTCTTCAAAACCTTTGGGATGCAGCAAAGGCATTCCTAAGAGGGAAGTGTGTAGCTATACAAACCTTTCTCAAGAAAGAAATAGGTCTCAAATACAACACTTAACCTTACACCTAAAGGAGGTGGAGAAGGAACAGAAAATAAAGCCTAAATCCAACAGAAAACACTTAATAAAGATTAGACCAGATGTTAATGAAATATAAGCAAAAAGAATAGTAGATGAAACAAGGAACTGGTTCTTTGAAAAAATTAATAAGATCAATAAACCCCTGGCCAGACCTACCAAAAAGAAAAGAAAAAAGACCAAGATCAATAAAATCATAAATGAAGGAGGAGAGATCACAAACAACACTGAAAAAATAAAAACAATTATAAAAGAATAGTATGAGCAACAATATGTGAACAAATTAAGTAATCTGGAGGAAATGGATGCAATATATATATGATACATATAATATTTATATTTGGATATATAATATATATCCAAAACTGAAACAAGAAGTAGAAAACCAAACAGACCCATGACCAGCAAAGAAATTGAAGCAATAATCAAAAATTTCCCAATAGTAAGAGTCCGGGAAGAATTAATACCTATTCTTCTGAAGCTATTTAAAGTAATAGAAATGGAAGAAAAAATGTCTAAACTCATTCTATGAGGCCAGCATTACCTTGATCCCAAAACCAGACAAGGACCCCACCAAAAAGGAGAATACCCCAGATAAACATGGATGCAAAAATTCTCACCAGGATACTAGCCAATAGGATCCAACAGTACATTAAAAGGATCATTCACTTCAACTAAGTGGGATCTATTCCTGGACTGCAAGTTAGGTTCAACATTCCCAAATCAATCAACATGATACATCACATTAATAAAAAAAGACAAGAACCATATAATCCTCTCAATAGATGCAGAAAAAGCATTTGATGAAATATAGGATCCTTTCTTTTTTTTCTTTTTTTCTTTTTTAAGTTTTTTTTTTTTTTTTTTTTTGACAGACAGAAATCACAAGTAGGCAGAGAGGCAGGCAGAGAAGGATCAGGAAGCAGGCTCCCCACTGAGCAGAGAGCCCAACACAGGACTCGATCCCAGGACCGCAAGATCATGACCTGACCTGAAGGCAGAGACTTAACCCAGTGAGCCACCCAGGAGCCCCAGGATCCTTTCTTGATTAAAACTCTCCACAGTGTAGGGATAGAAAGAACATACACCAATATCATAAAGGCCATCTACAAAAAGTCCATAATGAATATAATTCTCAATGGGGGATAACTGAGAGCTTTCCCCCTAAAGGCAGGAACATGACATAGATGTCCATTCTCACCACTGTTGTTTAAGCTAAGACTAGAAGTCCTAGCCTCAGCAATCAGACAACAAAAAGAAATAAAAGGCATCCAATTTGGGAAAGAAGAAACCAAATTCTCAATCTTTGCAGATGACATGATACTCTATGTTGACAACCCAAATGACTCCACCCCAAAATTGATTGAACTCATACAGGAAATTAGCAAAGTTGTAGGATATAAAATCAATGCACAGAAATCAGTTGCATTTCTATACACTAAAAATGAGACAGAAGAAAGAGAAATTAAGAAATCAATCCCATTTACAATGACAACAAAATTCCTAAGATATCTAGGAATAAGCCTAACCAAGGAGATAAAGGATAGGTAGCCTAAAAATAACAGAAAACTAATAAAATTTTAAAAAAATAAAAATAACATAAAACTTGTGAAAGACATTGAGGAAGACACACAGAAATGGAAAAACATTCCATGTTCATGGATTGGAAGAACAAATATTGTTAAAATGTCTTCACTAGCCAGAAAAATCTACATATTCAATGCAATCCCTATCAAAATACCATCATTATTTTTTGTATAGCTGGAAATTTGTATGAAATCAGAAAAGACCCTAAATAGCCAAATGAATGTTGAGAAAGAAAACCAATGCTTTGGCACCACAATGCCAGACTTCAAGCTATATTACAAAACTTTAATCATCAAGACAATATGGTACTCACACAAAAACTGACACATAGATTAATGGAACAGAATACAGAAATGGACCAGAAATGACCCTCAGCTCTATGGCCAACTAATCTTGTACAAAGCAGGAAACAATATCTAATGGAAAAAAGACAGTCTTTTCAACAAACGTATTGTGAAAATTGGACAGCTACATGTAGAAGAATGAAACTGAACCATTTCATTACACTCCACACAAAAATAAGCTCAAACTGAATAGAGCACCAAGATGTGAGATAGGAAATCATCAAAATCCTAGAGGAGAATGCAGGCAACAATCTCTTTGACCCCAGATGCAGCAACTTCTTGCTAGACTCATCTCCAAAGGAAAGGGAAACAAAGGAAGAAATGAACTATTAGGACTTCATCAAGATAAAGAACATTTGCACAGCAAAGGAAACTTTGCTTTTGGCTAAACCAAACTTTTGGCTAAACCAAAAGACAAATGATAGAATGGGAGAAGATATCAACAAATGTCTTATCTGATAAAGGGCTAGTATCCAAAACCTATAAAGGACTTACCAAACTCAACACCCAAAGAAGAAATAATCCAATCAAGAGATGGACAGAAGACATGAATGACATTTTCCAAAGAAGATATACAAATAGCCAATGGACACTTGAAAAATGTTCCGCATCACTTGCCATCAAGAAAATACAAATCAAAGCCATGAGATACCACCTCACATCACACAAAATGGCTAAAATTAAAAGTCAGGAAACAAAATTTATTGGGGAGGATGTAGAGAAAGGGATACACTTTCACACTATTAATAGGAACACAATCTCATATAGCCCCTCTGGAAATCAGTATGAAGGTTCCTCAAGAAGTTAAAAATAGAGCTACCATATGACCCATCATTTGCTCAACTAGGTATTTATCCAAAGAATACAAACATAGTGATCCAAGGGGGCACCTGTCCCCAATATTTGTAATACCAATGTTCACAATAGCCATGCTATGGAAAGAGTACAGATGTCCATCAACATGTGAATGCATAAAGAGAATGTGGTGTGTGTGTATATATGTACACACACACACACACACACACACACACACTGGAATATTACTCAGCCATCAAAAAAGAATCTTACCATTTGCAATGACGTGATGGAACTAGAGGGTATTATGCTAAGTGAAATAAGTCAATCAGAGAAAACAATTATATGATTTCACTCATATGTGGAATTTAAGAATCAAAACAGAGGCTCATAAGGGAGGGAGAAATAAAAAGACAAAGTCAGAGAGGGAGACAAACAATAAGAGGCTCTTAATCATAGGAAATAAGCTAACAGTTGCAGGAGGGGAGAGGATGGGGGGCTGGGGTAACTGGGTAATGGGCATTAAGGAGTACATGTGATGTGATGACAATTGGGTGTTATATGCAACTGATGAATCACTGAACTCTGTCTCTGAAATTAATAATACACTATATGTTAATTAATTGAATTTAAATTAAAATATATATGTTTCCATGCTTACAATGGGCTATGCTCAAACCACAGCAGGAAATTTTAAATACACACTCCAAAGTCCTAGGAAGTCTGCAAAGCTGAGGAGTTCTGTTATGGATCAGTGTCAAATTTATATCATGATTTTGTTGTTACTGAAGGTTGTAGCTTTGGGGAAAAATACCTGGAAATGGCAACCTGGCTTTCTTTGTAACTCATGTTTCTGATTTCTTGGCCTTTTTGCTGTTTTGGTTTACCTATTTGAGGCATTTCAAATCTTTTGGACCCATCTTTCCCTCTATTTTATTTGTTAGAACTCTCTGACTAGTATCTCCAGAGGAAATTGAGCTTTACATTATGGAACATCTGTCATCTTGGCCAACCCAAGATTATAAGAATTAGATAAATAGAGGCAGGAGATGGAACAGGGATTTTACTTGCCTAGGTTAACAGAGTTTCTTTAATCCAAATGTAACTCACCAAGGCCTGAAATTTGGGACTAAAGCAAAACAGCAATGCAATATTTAGTTGTCATGTTTGTCGGATGTGTTCCCTGGACCTACTTGATATAGGAAATGTTGGAGAATCAATACTGATGTCCAAGAAAGAATTCTTGAGAGATCTTTGGTGCAAAAAGGTGGTTTTATTAAAGCTCACAGACAGGATCCATGGGCAGAAAGAGCAATACTGGGTTCCTGAGGCGTGGCTGATTATGTACTTTCAAAATGGGCGTGTGTTACAGATAGCATGAATCTCTAAGGAATTTTGGAAGCACAGTTTCAAGAACCTTGAGGGGGCTAGCTATTATTAGGAGAAGGTCATTTATTACTATCTAGTAAAATTCTAATCTTAAGATTAGATGTATATCAGTGAGCCATATGCTTGGGGAATGATCTCTAACATATATCTTGGTGGTTAGAGATAAAGGAAGTTTATGAAGGAATTTCTGTATGTTAAAGTAGATTTACAGGATCTTGGGTGGTAGCAGTAGTCAGGCTAAGATTGCCTTTTGTCCTTAGTAAAGCATTAACATAAAGGCAGCTGATTTCCTAAAAGAATGCCACACTGCCTGTTTCAAGGACTTGTCAGTGGGTACAACACCAGCTGAGGTAGGTGCAAGGCAAGATTTATTAAAGACATTCGCCAGCAAAGTTCTAGATCTCGGGAGAAGGGGAGCCAGGAAAGTCATGCTGGGAGGATGTCAGCACTCTCTGGCGAGGTTCCATGACTTGGGAAGGGGGAGTGGAGGAAGTCACACTGGGAGGGAGTTGGCAGGGTCTTTTATCTGGCCAAGGTAGGCCATGGGCTCACATCCATACATGGTAAGGTATTTGGTGATCAGGGGGGTATGGGGTGGGGGGGGGTCTTGATGCTCCTGTTTTCTGCATAGGTATCGGGTTACCTATGGAGATGTGACCTGGGCATTCATCCTTTTGGCGGGAGAGTCAAGGGTTAAGGATGGGGGGGTGCTGGAAGTTGGCGTCCCACCAGTCATTTCTATTGTTCCTCCTGCATTCCAACCTTTTTGGTGTAATAGGGGTGGAGATTCAGATCTGGCTAATTCCTGCTGGTGAAGGGGCATTGTTATAGGGTCCTTCGGATGTGGGTAGGTGGGTATAGGAATGCAGGAGGAGTTGGTTGACATTGACTCTGGAAACCTCACAGATGCAATCCTGAATGAAGCAAAGAACACAGGGGGCAATTAGTGCTAATAAGCAGAGGAGAATACGGGGACTTAGGATCGGAAGGAGCCAGGTCATTAAGGGGGAGAGACACCATTGAGAGAGGTTTATTCCAGGATGATGCTGGCCATGAAGTGAGTCATGGATTTTTGCCAGGGCATTAATATTGGTTTTGGCAATTGGTGGTAGCTAGTAGGCGGTCTCCCCGTGGGTCCAGTTTTCCCTCAGGTAGAAGTGCCACCTGAACTCAAGTGTGATGGACGAGTGGCTAGGGAGGGTTAGGAGGAAGAGGGAGTGAGGAGAAGAAGTGAGGGAAATCTGCAACCATGTGGGCCCCAGGGTTTGGGAAGTCCAGCCATTCTGTGGTGGGGCTGGTTTTAGATTGGAGGTGTGTACCCACGGGTGGTGTCCTAGGAGTTTTGCCACTGTGGGAGTTCTAAGAATAACAGTATGGGGGCCGGTGCACCTGGGCTGTAAGGACTTTAGGTGAAGTTCTTATAAGAGAACTTGGTCCCCAGGATTTAGGGCCTGGGCAAAGTCTCCATCCAGGCTTTCAGGGGTGGGGATGTTGCATCTGCATGAGCCCTTAGGAGGGCTCATAAGAGGGTCAGATAGGGCAGATAAGAAAGGAGGGGTGGAGGAGAGGCAGGCAGGTTGTGATTGAGTAGGAAGGGCCTGCCGTACAGGAGCTCAAAGGGGCTGAGTCCTGATGGGCTGCAAGGAAAGGCCCTAAGGTGGGTGAGTGCTACTGGGTTGGCCAAGAGAGGAGGGTTTCAAGAGTGAGTTTGGAGAGTTGTACCTTGAGGAGGCCGTTGGCCATCTTGACCTTACCCGAGGATTGGGGGTGTTAGGGAATATGGAGTTTCCAGGTGATGTTGAGGCTGAGATTTGTTGTATGATGCTGGAGATGAAGGCCAGTCTGTTGTCTGACTGTAGGGTTCGAGGAAGTCCAAATCGTGGGATGATGTGTTCAATGAGAACCACAGTGACCACGTCTGCTGTTTCCCTAGAGGTGGGGAATGCCTCCATCCAGCTTGTGAAGGTGTCCGAAAGAGTTAGCAGGTATGTGAAGGTTTTGTGTTGAGGCATGTGAGTGAAGTCAAGTTGCCAGTCCTCACCTGGCTGATGCCCACGGAGCTGGTGGGTGGGTCACGGTCTGTGGAGGCTGCCCTGGGCATTGACCACAGAACAGGTTCTGCAGGCCTGGTGTACCTCCTTAATGGTCTTTGGAGGAGGGGGTGGTGAAATAGAGGTTAGAGAAATTGGTATAGGGCCTTTGGACTGATGTGGAGAGACTGGTGGATGTCAGTAATGAGGGTGCGGATTAGGCTGTTCAGGAGGGCAACTTTGTCCTGGACATAATACCTTCCTTTGTCACCCAACCTGTCACCTAATGTTTTGAGGGCCCGAGTCTCCACATCAGTGTATGAGAAACTGTGGGGAGTGTTGAGAAACAGGAGAGGGGCTGGAGAGGAGTTTAAGGCCATCTGTTGGGTAATGGAGTTGGACTTGTTTTTCCCTAAAGAGATGGGGTTCTTGGAGGCCTGATGGCCATGGCAGTGGACAATAGCTACCTCAGTAGGGTAATTGAGAGCCTCACGGAGTTTGGCAATAAGAGGCCCATTGACTATGGGGGTTCCCTTGGTCGTGAGAAATCTCCTTTCTCGCCAGAGAACAGAGTGAGTGTGGGTAATAAGGAAAACATATTTGGAGTCAGTATAAATAGTGACCCACTGGCCCTCAGATAAGTGAAGGGTCCTGGTGAGATCCACGAGTTCTGCCTTTGAGAAGTAGTCCCAATGGGAAGGGGGGCCACTTCTACAACAGTGTCCAGGGTGATCACTGCATAGGCCACATGTCACCGTCCATCTGGCACTATGAGGGAGCTCCCAACCATGAACAGAGTGCGATTGGGGTCAGGCAGAAGCTGGTCCAAAAGTCCTGGATGGGAGGGAGAGAGAGTTATTCCAGGAGTTGAGAGCAGGAGTGGGAAGGAGTGGGGGTAGATGAAGGTGTTGGAAAGAGAGTGGCAGGATTTGGGCGAGGGGAGACAGAGTGTGACCTGGGGGTTTTCTATGAATAGCAGGTGGTAGAGTTGGAGATGGGAAGGAGTGAGTTGTGCCAAGGATTTGTGGCTGACTAAGTCCATCAGTCGATGGGGGAAGAAGACTGTGAGGGGCTGTCCTAAGGTAAGTTTGAGGGCCTCCTTTGTAAGAGAAGCAGCTGCTGCTAGGGCCCTGAGGCAGGGCTACCATCCCTGGGTGGTGACATCTAGTTGCTTGGAGAGATAGGCCACCGCCTGGTAGGTGGGACCAGTCCGTTGGGCCAGGAGGCTGGTGGCCAGCCCAGACCATTTGTCAGTGAAAAGGTGAAAAGGCTTTGAAGGGTCAGGCAAGGCCAGACTTGGTCCCGAAATGAGGTGGCTCCTGAGCTGGTAGAACAGATGTCTGATGGAGCCTAGGTCAGTTAGAGGTCCCTGTGGTGTGTCTTTGGCAGCCTTATATAAGGGCTGAGCCAAAATGGCAAAATTGGGGATCCAGTGTCTAAAAAAGCCCACCAGTCCTAGAAATGACAGTATATCATCCGTGTTCTGAGGGGGTTGTAGGTCTTGTAGAAGGCGGAAATGGTCTCCTGTGAGGGATTTGGAAGTGGGATTTAGTAATATTCCCAAGTAGGTGACCAAGGAAGTACAGAGTTGGACCTTGGCAGGTGTCACTTGGTATCACTTGGAGCCAAGGAAATTGAGCAGAATGGTGGTATCCTCTTGAGAGGACGGGAGGGAGAGGCTGCAGAGGAGGAGATCATCTACATATTGGAGGAGAGTGCTGGCCGCGAGGGTGCCCTGTTGGAAATCTTTGGCCAGGGCCTAACCAAAGATGTGAGGACTATCTTGGAAACCCTGGCGCAGGACCATCCAGGTTAGCTCTCCAGAAACATGCATTTCCAGGTCCTCCCAGGTGAAGGCAAAGAGGAAATAGAAGTCTGGATGAAGGGGGATAATGAAGAATGCATCCTTGAGATCCAGGACAGAGAAGTGGGTAGTGTGTAGGAGAACACTGGAAAGGAGAGTGTAGAGATTGGGAACCACTGGATGGAGTGGGACTACTGCCTCATTAATAAATCTCAGGTCCTGTACCAGGCGATAGACTCCTGAGGGCTTTTTTAATGGGGAGGACGGGGGTGTTGCATGGAGAGTTAATGGGGATAAGGAGACCCTGCGCCGGAAGGAGGTCAGCACTCTTGGGCGAGATTCTGCAACTCGAGAAGGGGGAGTTGAGGAAGTCACGCTGGGAGGGAGTCAGCGGGGTCTTTTATCTGGCCAAGGCAGGCCATGGGCTCACATCCATACATGGTAAGGTATTTGGTGATCAGAGGGTATGGGGCGGGGGGGTCTTGATGCTCCTGTTTCCTGCATAGGTATCAGGTTACCTATCAGAGATGTGACCTGGGCATACATCCTTTTGGCGGGAGAGTCAAGGGTTAAGGAAGGGGCCGGAGGGCTGGAAGATGGCAGCCCAGCAGTCATTTCTATTGTTCCTCCTGCATTCCCGGAGCCACCAACCCAACAGTAAGGAAATTTAATAATTTTTATTTTGCCTTTGTTTCCCACAATATTCTACTGATGAAGTTTTAGAATATAGGTGAGGTTCAGTCCGGTGGAGTCCGGAGCCAATGACCAAGAAAGAATTCTTGAGACATCTTTAGTGCAAAATGGTGGTTTGTTAAAACATGGGGACAGGACCCCTGGGCAGAAAGAGCTGCTGCCCCAGGGTTGTGAAGGGTAGCATATTATGTACCATGGGGGTGGGGGAAGGAAAAGGGAGGTTTCAATAGAACTTTCATAAGCTAAAGATGACCTACCACAGGCCTTGAGGCCTTGCCATTGTCAAGGTCATTTTTCCCTCTAGCAAGGTATCAACATTAAGACAGTTGGGAGATTCCTAAAGAATGTCATAATATGTCCCAACCAGGAGTGGGGGAGAGGGAAGGTTGTAGGGTATCAGCTTTTGCTTTGTCCTCAGCCAGGCTTCTGTTCCCTCATTATTACCCTCAAATCTTGTACCATTGGTAGATGGCAGTTGTCTCTCACCCTCTCCCTATCTCTCTCCACTCACAAACACAAATGGGAATATTTGAGTATTTGATGTTAGAGACAAATGTTTAAGTCAGAAATATGTTTTTTGTTTGTTTGTTTGTTGGACTAGTAATTTGAATAGTTCAAAAATATTGCAGCATTTTTATTCCAGGTTATGAGTTAGTGAGCACACAATTTGTCACCAGCTAGACCCTAAAACCTGACTTTTACTGCCTACCTACTTGTACTCACTAACCTTTGTCTTACATTTTTCCTTAAGCTTTTTTTTTTTTTTTTTTTCCTGGCTTACCTCTTAATTTAGGCAAATGAACCCAAAACCATCCCTCAGGTGATAGCCATTGCCCTAACAAGACCTCTTGCCTACCCAGAAGAGCCACACCTTTTGAGATAAATCCCTGATTCTTGTCTCCACAAATGGACCATGGAGTGACCTCTGGAATGGCCTACAATTACTTTTACCTCATAATACTAAAATCTCCACCCGAGAAGGAACCACAGCCTCATTTATACAACATATAATGTTTGTATCAACATGTCTCCTTAGACTTATCTGTGCCCTTATGTCCACCTCTACATGTGATGACAAGGCTCCCTACCTAATAACTAAATATCCATCTTAACCATAAACAAAAGGACCTCATTTGCACTCTCTCAGGGAGTCATGGCTTTGGAAGCCATTGCTGGTGATCTACTTACTTGCTGCAAATGAGTTTTCTTTGTGAAATATCCCAACCTGGTGAAGTTTCTGACTCACCAAGGAATGAAATCACATTGGTTCAGTTACAAATTTGCTTCACTCTATTTTCTTTCTACCAGTGTTGCTGTTAATATTCTACACCCACACACAAACACACACACACACACACATACAGCCATTAGCCTAGTTACCAGAGGGGAGGTAAGTAGGAGGACAGGTGAAATAGGTGAAAGAAATTGAAGACTATACTTATCATAACTCATAATGTCTTTGCTGGTTTAAGCAACTGAAATTTTTGCTGCATTTTTTTTTTTTTTTACCATAGCACAATGTAGCCTATCCAGAAAGTAAAGTAGTTCTAAATTTACATTGCAAAGGAGAGCCTACAACAGGAAGATAAGTTTTAATAGATACTCCCTTTACCAAAGGAACTCATCTACATAATAAGCCAAACTTGTTTTTCCTAAACATGTCCTTTCACCTTCTTGCTAATGAGTTCTCTTCCCTTTGTGTCCTTAGGCTCCTCCTCCTCTCCTGAGATCATAGAAATTTCACATTGCCTTGGTGTCTTTGGAATTTCAGGTCTGTGTGGATTCCCCGTTCTATGTCTATTAAATTTGATTTTTTTCCTTTTATTGGTCTCATGTCAATTTGATTCTAAGTCCACCTAAAAGGACCTTAAGGCAGAGGAAAGTCTTCCTCCCTGACAGTTACATGCAAGAAGAAGGTATGTTTGTGCCTGAAATAGAAATGCTAGTAGTTGAAAATACGTAATCAACCTAATTTTTACAGACTAAATGAAAATTAGTAGAGAATGTATTAGTAGAGATAGGATGTTTTGAGATGTATTAGAAATAAATTTTATTATTAGTTTCAAAGACATGCGTGTTAATCTTATGTAATACATCTGTATTTTGTCAAATAAATGCATAAACTGAGGAAGTGTTTTTCATGTAACAGATAAAAATATCATGTTTCATAACATTTCCAAATTAAATCACACAAGAAATATGATAAATGAAAACATCAGTTTCTTACTCAAGGGATGTAACAACGAAGCACATGAGGGAAACCAAAATAACCTAAAAACGACATACTGTATGATACATCGAAGCAGTGAATTTTAAGTGGTTCGTGAAAACACCTTCTTCAAATTTCTCCCAAAATAAGTTCCTTTGAGTTTTATGTGTGAATGTGCTTTTAACAAATTCCTTTTTCTCCTTTAAAATGCGAATGCTACTCTTCATCTTCAGGTACTTGGCTAAACTTTTTTTTTTTTTTTTTTTGCAACAATTGGGAGAATTTCATTTCATTAGCTTTACAATGCAAATGTGCAATAAGAATATGAAATTATGAGTCAGTTTTATTAAAGTTCCTGCAGCATGATGCTCTCCTCCCAAATACTATTCTGGAATATATGGGAATACCTATTTATTCTACATAGAAAACAACATTTGTGTTATATTAGTTATGCATAAAGTAACATACTAAAACTTGATAATGCAGTAACAGATAATAAAAGGATAAAAATTATTCATTATAAACTTTATGCAAAATAATCTACCGACATCCAAAATACACAGTTTGGCCATTGGAAAAAATCTTGTTTAGAGTTTGATGTGGCATGGATGGAGTTTCTTATGCTTGGCACAATTTCTCTAAACCTAGAAACTCATATTTGGCATATATCAGAAACATTCTAAGTTAAAAGAGGAATGCCTGAGTCATCTTTCTTATTTCTTTAGGGTTCTTTTGGCCATCTGGCTGATTAAGGGGTTTTTGTTTTTGTTTTTTTCCTCATTGTTAGGGTAAAGAACATACAGGGAAAAAGGTCAAATAGTTCAACTACTATTGCTCTAGAAAATGACATGGCACTTATGAAAGCCTTGTTTTAAAGAAAACATTATAAAACATCTTGGGATTTTTATCTACAAAACAAACAAGAAAATGTTTTCACAGGATACCTTCACAGAATTGTTAAGTGATTCTGAAGCTCTCTTTGTTAGTAATGCCTGTTTCTCTTTCATAGCTTTTTCATGACAGAGTTTAAATATTTCTTGAATTCAGTGTGCAAGTGGATAGAGATAGGACAGTTTAATGAAGGTGATAAATTTAGGACCAGAAAACTTTGTTCTAGTTTGTAGTTTAACTAGTGAAAATTGACCAGATGGAGAGAGAAACCACCTCTACTCTGTATTACTCACTGGAGAAGAATATACCCTTCCTTCTTAATTCCTTCTAGAGATATAGCAAAGATGTTAGGGCTTCAAGCCTACAGCCAAGAAAGAATTCTTAAAATGTTTTTGGTGCAAAAAAGATGGTTTTGTTAAAACAAGGGGATAGGACCTGTGGGCAGAAAGAGCTGCACTGAGGTCATGAGGAGTGGCCCAATATATACTTTCAAGTTGGGAGAGGGTTAGGAATAGCGTAAACCTCCCAGGTTTTTTTTGGAACCAAAGTTTCCAAGATCCCGAAAGAGCTAGATATTGTTAAGAAAGGGTCATTTATTATTGTTTAGGAAACCCTTGGTCATGAGAACCTTCAGATGTATATGAGTGGTTTATAAGCTTAGAGGATGACTGCCAACATGTATCTTGGTTGGGGGTGGTGTGTTAAGATAAAGGAAGTTTCCAAAGGAATTTTTATATGTTAAAGTAGACTTACAGAATTCTGGGGGTCAGGCTTTTGCTCTTAGCAAAGTATTAACACTCAGGCAGTTAAGTTCCTAGAGGAAAGCTACTCTGCCTATTTCAAAGACTTGTCAATGGGCTGTAAGTAGTGAAGAAACTTAATATTTTTTTTTCTAATGCCTTTGTTTCCCACATCACTAGGATGAAAACAAAACAAAAACATTTTAATAAGTAAGTACTCTCAGATTCAAGTAAGGAAAGAGCAGAGGATGGAGTTGGTTGACTTCTTCTTTTCTTTATTATTTTTTTTGTTTTTATATATTTTTTATTTACTTACTGACTTATTTACTTTAGAGAGAGAGTGCAAGAGAGCACAAGTGGGGGAGGAGAAGAGGGAGAAGGACAAGCCAACCCCACACTAAAGTGGAGTCAGATGCAGATAGTATCTGTGTAATCACAGACCTGTACCCTGAAACAAATAATATATGTTTATTTTTAAAAAATTTTAAAAAAAGGAAGGGAGGAAGGATGAAAGAAGAAAGAAAGACTGAAAGAAGAAAGAAAGAATGAAAGAAGAAAGAAAGAAAGAAAGAAAGACTTTAAAAGGAAAAATTAAAAAAAAAAGCTCAATTAGTCAACACATAGTACATCATTAGTTTTCAATGTAATGTTTAATGATTCATCAGTTGCATATAACACCCAGTGCTAATAACATCACTTGCCCTCCTTAATTCCTTTCACCCAGTTACCCATCCCTTCACTCACCTCCCTTTCTGCAAGTCAAGAGTCTCTTCCTGGAGTCAAGAGTCTCTCAAGGTTTGTCTCCTCTCTGATTTCTTCCCAGCAGCATTAAGTTTTCTCAGTCAGGACCTAAAGCTGAAGTCTAATCAGAGTGTCATTCCAGGATCCATTATGATCTTCCTTTTCTTTAGCTAATATTTTCTTCCAAGGAATTTTCCATCATGAGTAATGATGGGTAAGCCCAGGGAAGAAAATGCTGTGGCAGTTTTAGCTCATGAATGCAATAGCAATTTGCCTTTGGCCAGGAGTCTCATACTTCAGTTTTACCAATGTGAACCCTTGGTACCCAATGAGTCTTTAGAGAATGTGTTCATATTTCTCTCTGGTTTCACTCATTGTGTGAATTCCCTTCTGTTTGCATACTATCTGTGTTAACCATGCACCTTGTTAATTACGATGGTTAGAGTAAAATAGTCTTAAAAGTTTTTTCTTACCTCTATTATTTAAAATACTGATTTCCTTTTATCCCATGTCTTACAATATACTTAAAATCAGAGTGCTAGAATACACAGGCATTGCTGTGTTGCTTTCTGCTCAATTCTTATCTTCTTTTTGCTTCATGTTTTGTATTTGGGATCATCTCTCTTCTGAACTGAAATGTGGAAAATTTTTCACAACAAAAAGAACAGATAGACTTCACTACATGATCATCATTCTAGCTTCACCATTTGTATCTTAGTGTAGAAAAGCTATTGTCCCAATCTGCTGCTACAATTTAAAACAAAAAATACAATTGTACTGTGAAAAGTACAGAAACATACTGAATTAGTGAGGGTGACATCTATTAAGAAAACCTTTCCATGTATGGCAGAAGCACAGAGAACCAAAACAACCTTTGCAGCCATTTATCAAAGATCATGATCTATCATTTCCAGAAGAATGAAACAATAAGCACTAAAGTTAGAGAAGTTAACCAATATATAGCATTTTTCTCCCATTTACTCAGCCTCCCCCTACATTTTTCTCAGGGAGGAAAAAAAGAAAAAAGGTGCATCCAGCTTGATACCAAGAATGTGTAGCTTACAAATAGATATCAGCATGTAATCAACAAATAGAGCACAAAATATAAATTGGTTTTTTACTAATTTAAGAACTGGGAAAATTTCCAGTGTTACAGAATAAGTACATAATATGTGAAATTTACATAATTAAAAAAATCCTTCCTATTTCCTTTCCTGCATTTTTTATATATTCAACATTAAAAGGAGACATGGAAAACTTATGCAACCATCACTAAATGTTTTAGTAATCAAAAAAATAATAGTATTATAACTGTGTAAAACCATGAGAGACTGTGGACTCTAAGAAACACACTGAAGGGGTTTTTTTTGGGGGGGGGTGTTGAGAGGGGTGAGCCTGGTGGTGGATATTATGGAGGGCACATATTGCATGGATCGCTGCATGTGGTGCATAAACAATGAATTTTGGAACACTAAAAATAAAATAAAATAAAAATTTATTTAATAAACAAAATGACTCATTATGAGCTGATCTGATATCTTTTATAAATGAATTGTTATTTTGTTCTATAACTTTGTGTTTCTTGAATATATTCCATGGTGATTACCTACATAGGATATCAAAAGTCAAGATATTATATCAAGATACCTTTTTTGTTCTTTGTTTTAAATCTATTTTAGATTTTAATTCTATGTATTTAATCTGGTGACCCATATACTACCATCTCAATATCTCTATCTCCACAAATTAATATCTATGTCTTGTCAATCATCACTCAATCTTTTCCCTCTATAAGACCAATGACATGAAAATTTTTATGATTTACAACCCTTATCTTATTCCATTAATTTTTGCACCTTCAATTTCAGTTCCTGGCTGCCTCCCAACTCTCTCTAACTAAATTGTTTTAAGATGACTATCGGATATCTAGGTACTCATTATTTCTGGAAGCTGTCTCCTACCTTTCAACCTTTGTATGATATATACAGCTGTCAAAATCCTGGACATAATCCCAAGCACTGCGTTTTCTACTAAGAAACATGGTATGGCTGTCACTGGGATATTTCTTGAGAAAAGAACTAAGAGATGTTAAATATATTTTTATATTTTTATTCTTCATACCAGAGTTCTTCCTAGAATTACACCAAGAAAAAGAACTACCAACTATAATAATGTCTTTACATACTATACACTCATCTATAACAAAGTGCTTCCTAAGGGTGTATATTTATTGAACTTTATATTATTTTATAGAGGTGTACATATAATATATATGACAAACACTATCTGTGTGTAAAATATAATTTAAAAAGTTATATGTATATTTCTAAATACATGTGTTATATATAATTTTGTAATATTTAGTGAAATGATACTACACAAATGTTTACAAAAATTCATTATTAGTGAATAATATTAGAGGTATTATCAGCTACATCTAGCCTTCTTTAAATAAATCATTGATTTGTCATTAAAAAACCTCTGAGATTCGTACTTTTTAATTTAATTTAATTAGCCAACATGTAGTATATCATTAGTTTCAGATGTAGAGTTCAATAATTCATCAGTTGCATTTAAATCCCAGTGCTCATCACCTCTGGTACCGTCCTCAATGCCCATCAACCAATTACCCCAACTCCACACCCATCTCCTCTCCAACAACCCTCAGTTTGTTTCCTATAGTTAAGAGTCTCTCATGGTTTGTCTCCCTTTCTGATAAGTTCCTATTCAGTGTTCCGTCCCTTCCCCTATGAACCTCTGTGCTATTTCTTATATTCCATATACGAGTGAAACTGTATGACAATTGTCTTTCTCTTATTGACTTCTTTTGCTCAACATAATACTCTCTAGTTCTACCCACTCTGATGTAAATTGTAAATATCCATTCTTTCTGATTGTTGAGTAATATATCCATTATGCATATTCAAATTATGTGTGTGTGTGTGTGTGTTTGTGTATACACATACATACGCACACATATAAAACATATATATAAACCACATTTTCTTTATCCATTCATCTGCTGATGGATATCTGGGCTCTTTCCATACTTTGGCTATTGTGGACATTGCTGCTGTAAACATTGGGGTAAATGTGCCTAATCAGATCATTACATTTGTATCTTTGGGGTACATACATATTAGTGCAATTAGTGCTGGGTCATAGGGTAGCTCTATTTTTAACTTCTTGAGGATACTCCCTACTGTTTTTCAGAATGCCTATGCCATCTTGCATTCTGATCAACAGTGTAAAAGTGTTCCCCTTTCTCTGCATCCTCCCCAACACTTGTTGTTTCCTGTCTTGTTGATTTTAGCCACTCTGACTGGTGTGAGATGGTATCTCATTGTGGTCTTGACATGTATTTCCCTGATGCCAAGTGATTTGGAGCATTTTTTCATGTGTCTCTTGGCTATTTGTATGTGTTCTTTTGAGAAGTGTCTGTTCATGTATTCTGCCCATTTCTTGACTGAATTATTTGTTTTTTGGCTGTTGAGTTTGATAAATTCTCAAAAACCTTGGACACTAGCCCTTTATCTGATAAGAAATTTTCAAATATCTTTTCCCATTCTATAGGTTGCCTTTTAGTATTATTGACTATTTCCTTTGTTGTTCAGAAGCTTTTTATCTTAAAGAAATGTCAATAGTTCATTTTTGCTTTTGTTTCCCTTGTCTTTAGAGATGTGTCTAGCAAGATGTTTCTGTGGCCAAGGATGAAAATGTTGGTGCCTGTGTTCTTCTCTAATATTTTGATGGATTCTCCTCTAGGATTTTGTGGTATTTCATTCATTTTCAGTTTATCTTTGTGTGTGGTATAAGATAATGATTAGTTTCATTCTTCTGTTTATGGCTGTCCAGTTTTCCCAGCACCATTTGTTAAAGAGGCTGTCTTTTTTTCCATTCGATTTTTTTTTTCCCATTCTGTAAAGATTAGTTGAACCTAGATTTGAGAGTCCATTTCAGGCTTCTCTATTTTGTTCCATTGATCTATGTGTGTTTTGTGCCAGTACCATACTGTCTTGATGATTATAGCTTTGTAATACACTTTAAAGCCAAACATTGCGATGCTACCAACTTTGGTTTTATTTTTCACCATTCCACTGGCTATTCATGGTCTTTTCTGGTTCTATGCAAATTTTAGGATTAATTGTTTCAGCTCTGTGAAAAATGTTGATGATATTTTGATAGGGATCACATTGAATATATAGATTGCTCTGGGTAGCATATATATTTTAACAATATTCGTTCTTCCAATCCATGAGCATGGTTTGTTTTCCATTTCTTTGTGTCTTCCTCAATTTATTTTGTATGTTTTCTGTTGTTTTTAGATTATAAATCCTTTATCTCTTTGGTTAAGATTATTCCTAGGTACCTTATGGCTTTTGGTGCAATTGTAAAAGGGATTGATTACTTAATTTCTATTTCTTCTGTCTCATTTTTAGCGTACAGGGGTGCAACTTATTTCTGTGCATTGATTTTATGTCCTGCCACATTGCTGAATTCCTGTATGAGTTCAGTATGTCCTCTACAAAGAGTGAGAATTTGACTTCTTCTTTGCCAGTTTGGATGCCTTTTATTTATTTTTGTTGTATGATTGCTGAGGTTAAGAACTCTAATATTAGGTTGAACGGCAGTGGTGAGAATGGACATCCATGTCATGTTTCTGATTTGGGGGGAAAAATTCTGTTATCCCCCATTGAGAATTATAGTCACTGTGGACTTTTGTAGATAGCTTTTATGATATTGAGGTATGTTCCTTCTATCCCTACACTGTGGAGAGTTTTAATCAAGAAAGGATCCTGTATTTTGTCAAATGCCTTTTCTGCATCTATTGAGAGGATCATATGGTTCTTGTCTTTTCTTTTATTAATGTGATGTATCATGTTGATTGATTTGCAAATGGTGAACAAAACTTGTAGTCCAAGAATAAATCCCACTTAGTCAAAGTGAATAATCATTTTAATGTACTGTTGGATCTTATTGGCTAGTATCCTGGTGAGAATTTTTGCATCCATGTTTATCTGGGGTATTTGTCTATAGTTCTCCTTTTTGGTAGAGTCTTTGTCTGGTTTTGGGATCAAGGTAATGCTGGCCTCATAGAACGAGTTTAGAAGTTTTTTCTCCCATTTCTATTATTTTTAAAAGCTTCAGAAGAATAGTGATTAGTTCTTCTTTAAATGTTTTGTAGGATTCCCCTGGGGAACCATTTGGCCCTGAAATCTTGTTTCTTGAGAGATTTTTGACTATTGCTTCAATTTCCTTTCTGTTTATGGGTCTGTTAAGATTTTCTACTTCTTCCTGTTTCAGTTTTGTTTATAAATTTCCAGGCATGCATCCATTTCTTCCAAATTGCCTAATTTATTGGCATATGGTTGTTCATGGTATCTCTTATAATTGTTCATATTTCTTTGGTGTTGATTGAGATCTCTCTCTTTCATTTATGTTTTTATTTATTTGGGTGCTTTTACTTTTCTTTTTGATAAGTTTATTGATCTTTTAATTCTTTTAAAGAACCAGCTTCTAGTTTTATTAATCTGTTCTACTTTTCTTTTGGTTTCTTTTTCATAGATTTCTTCTCTGATCTTTATTATTTCTTGTCTTCTCCTCTTTGGTGTAGTCTTCATTTGTTGTTCTTTCTCTAAGTCCTTCAGGTGTAAGTTTAGCTTGTGTATTCGAGACTTATAGTTTCTTGAGAATGGCTTGTATTGTTATGTATTTCCCTCTTAGGAATGCCTTTGCTGTATCCCAAAAGTTATGAAGAGTTGAGTTTTCATTTTCATTTGTTGCCATGATTTTTTTTTTAATTCTTCTTAATTTCCTGGTTGACCCATTCATTTTTTAGTAGGATGCCCTTTAACCTGCAAGTGTTTGAGTTCCTTCCAAATTTTCTCTTGTGATTGAGTTCCAGTTTCAAAGCATTGTGGTCTGAAAATATGCAGGAAATAATCCCAACCTTCTGGTACAGTTTGAGACCTGATTTGTTACACAGTATGTGATCTATTCTGGAGAATGTTCCTGGAGCACCTGAGAAGAATGTGTTGTTCTGTTACTTTAGGATGGAATGTTCTGAATATATCTGTGATGTCCATCTGGTCCAGTGTATCATTCAAGGCCCTTGTTTCCTTGTTGATCTTCTGCTTAGATGAGCTGTCCATTGTTGTGAGTAAGGTGTTAAAATCCCTTCGTATTTCTGTGTTATTATCAATGTGCTTCTTTAATTTTGTTATTAATTGATTGATATAATTGGCCTTTCACAAGTTAGGAGCATAAATATTTATAGTTGTTAGATCTTATTGAATAGACCCTTTAAGTATGTTATAATGTCTTTCTTCATCCCTTATTACAGTCTTTGGTTTAAAATCATTTTCATCTGATATAAAGATTGACATTGCACCTTTTTTTTTTTTTTTCATGTCCATTACTATGATAATTTGTCCCCAACCCCACATTTTCATCCTGGAGTTGTCTTTGTGTCTAAAATGAGTCTCTTCTAGACAGCATATGGAAAGTTTTGGGTTTTTATCTAATCTGATATCCTGTGTCTTTTGATTGGGGAATTTAGCCCATTTACATTCAGGTTAGTTATTGAAAGATATGAATTTAGTGCCATCGTATTACTTGAAAATTCACCCTTTCTATTTATTGTCTCTGTTCCTTTTTGTTCTTTGTTACTTTGGGCCTCTCCCTCTTCACTTACAGAATCTTCTTTAATATTTCTTGCAGGGCTGGTTTAGTGATCACAAATTCTTTTAGTTTGTGTTTGTCCTGGACCCTCTTGATCTCTCCTTCTATTCTGAATGACAGCATAGCTGTATAAAGTACTCTTATCTGCATATTTTTCTCATTTAGCATCTTGAATATGTTATGCTAGCCCTTTCTGACCTGGCCAGTCTCTGTGGATATGCCTGCTGCCCGTCTAATCTTTCTACCATTGTAGGTTAAGGACCTCTTGTTCCAAGATACTTTTAGGATTTTCTCTTTATCTCTGAAAATTGCAAGATCACAACTATATTTCAAGTTGTTCATCTAATTTTATTGATTTTGTTGGGGGATCTCTGTGCCTCCTGGACTTGAATGTTTGTGTCTTTTCCCAGATTAAGGACATTCTCAGCTATTATTTCTTAACTATCCCTTCTCCGCTCCCCCTCTCTCTTTCCTCTTCCTCTGGGACCCCAACTATTCTAATGTTTCACTTTATGGTATTGCTCATGATCTATTAGTTTTCTCCTTTCCTCAGCTTCCTTACTTTCTATCATTTTGCTTCTATGTCCTGACTCTCTGTTCACCTTATTTACCCTCACCATTATAGAGTCTATTTTGGACTGTGTTTCAGTTAAAGCACTTTAATTTTGGCCTGATTAGATTTTAGTTATTTTATTTCTATACTAAGTGTCTTTTATTTATTATTTTTTCCCAAACCCAGCTAGTATCTTTATAATTATTATTCAAAATTCTTGGTCTGACATTTTACTTATATCCATATCGACTAAATCTAGTAGAGATTATTTACTTATATCTATGTCTATTAAATCTAGGCAGAGAAAATTACCCTTGGTTCTTTCTTTTTTTGTTGATTTCTCCTAGTTATTTTGTCCAGAGAAGAATAGATGAATGAGAAAACAAAATGAAAATTAATGTAATCTAACAGACAGTAGATCCCAAAATTGTAAAGAAAGATAAACTTCAGATATACACACAATAAAACATATCTATCTATCTATATACATATATGTACAAAAATAAAATTGACTACAGTGAAAGGAAGCAAAAAATGAAGAACATATCTATAAAATATAAACTAATATAAAGTATAAAATGTAAATCTCTAAAAATGTAAATTAACAAAAGCCTTAAAAAAAGAATTGAAAAAATAAGCTAGCTGAAAAGGAAAAAAGGAAAAAAAAAAAAGGAAATTTTAAAATGTAGACTAAAGAATCATAAGAAAAGTCCTCAAATTCTGTATGATATTATTTTTCCCTAGTGCATGAGCTAGTTGTGGAATCTGTAAACTTGGCATTTGCCTGATGTTCCTGCTGGTCTTCTGAGGGAGGGACTGTTGCACTGATTCTCAGGTGTCTCTGCCTGGGTAGAATTTTACCACCCTTTGCCAGGGGGCCAGTCTCCGTGTAAGCTGCTTCCAGTTGCTCTATGTTGCTTTCATTCCCTGAAGGCTTTCTGGGCCACTTTAGAGGATGAAAAAAAATAAAAGTAAAAATGATACCACCTCAATCTCCAGCCCCAGACCTGGACGATCACAGCACCCACTCTTCAGTGCACTTTCAGGGAAAAGCAGTCAATCACTTCTGTGCACACCAAACTCTGCAGACTTGTGGTGCACACTTTGTCAATCCTCCCAGGAAAGGGAAGAGGGTCTCACCACCGTTCTCCCACTTTCTGGGACCCTGCTCATGGAGTGATCACTGGATGATACATTCCCTGGTGCTGCTTCTCCTGGCAGGAAAAGGAAGGTCCCCTCAGTTCTACTGCTTCCTGGGTCCCTGTTTGGAGAGCAGTTGCTGATCATGCAGTGGTTCCCACTTAGGGCAACACTTTGCTGAGAGCCCACTCCAGGGCTTGCTAATTGTAGTCAGGTTCCCCGCTCCAATGCTTGGGAACTCTGCACACTCAGGTACCCCCTTTCTTTCTGTGACCCTGGGAATCCTGAGATAGCACTACCTCACCTAGGATTCTGCCCCCTTTGCCACCTGATCACCTTTTAGGAAAGGATGTCCCTCACAGGAGCAGACTTCTAAAAGTCCCTGTTTTGCAATCCATTGCTGTATCACTTTCAGGTGGCCGTCTTACAGTGGTTCCCTCACCTCATGGTTTATCTTCAGATATGTCCCCTCAGATTCACTTCTCTGTACCTCCTACCTTGCAAAATATGATTGATTTTCTATTTGTAGAATTGCAGCAATTCTTAGATCTCAGGTTGAATTCATAGGTGTTCAGAATTATTTGATAGATATCTAGCTATCTTCAAGGGACCAGAGGAAATGAGGGTCCCCTACTCTTCTGCCATTTTTCCTTCCTTGCAGAGATTAGTAATTTTATTAGTGCAGGAAAGCATCTCTGGAAGTGATACTCTATAATAAAAAATAAATACCAAGCTCTAAATAATTGTTATAATTTATAGGGCTCATCAAATCATTTACCCATCTTTTCAATCAGCAGATACTTTTAAGTGTCCCTTTATCTATTACTATTGCTAAACCATGTAAAAACAAAATAAAAAGAAAGCAAAGCTGATACCAAGAATTATCATGGAATATTAATATTAATAAAGTAACCAGTGAAATATTTTCAAATGGCAGCAAATTCAGTGAAGATAAAATATAATCTGCTAAAAGATAATATAACAGATCTGATCTTACCTGGACTACCAGAAAAGCTTTTCCCAAGAAAGCACTGCTTAAGCTGACATTTGTAGAATGGGTATAAGAGGTGCATTTTAAGTAGGAGTAGGGAGCCCCAGCACAGGAGTGTCAGGATAGTAATTTCCAAAAAAGCAAATCAGATGGGAAAGTGCACTAGATTATAGGAAGGTTCATGGTTCATTCTGAACTGAATAACAATAGAGAAAGCCTCAAGATGAAGATGTACAAATGGCAGAGACTAGATTCTGAAGATCCATGTAAGTATATTAAGGACTTTGTATTATTCTGGGGATGGAGGGTGGTAGTTAGGGAGGGGTTTTTAGTTGACAAGTTTAATGACAGGATTTCTATTATAAGAGATCACCTCAGGTGTGGTGTGGCCAGCAGATCGGATGTAAAGACATCAGTTGGGGAGTTATAATAGTTTACAAAAGAGTTCAGTAGTGTTGATTTAGGCAGTGTCCAAAGAGATGATGTAGAATAGATAGAATCAAGAAATATTTAGGGAAAAAAATCATAAGTTTTTAAAGATTTTACTCTTTATTTGAAAGCATGAGAGAGAGAGAGGGTGAAAGAGCATAAGCAGGGAGAAAGCAGCAGAAATAGAGAGAGGAAGAAGCAGGCTCCCTGCCAAGCAAGAAGGCCAATGTGGGACTCAATCCAAGGACCTGAGCCAAAGGCAGACACTTAACCAGCTGAGCCAGCGAAGTATCCCAGAAAGTCATAAGTTTAATGTACACGATTTTGTGATGGATCAGACACTGAAAGTGAATCAAAGGAGAGGTTTAAGGATTATAGTTAAATTTTGACATGTTAAATGGAATGAAGTATACTGTCCTTCATTAGAATAAGGAAAACGAAAGAATAACCACTTAGATATAGGGTAGAGTGAGTATCATGAGTTTGATTTTGGAAATATAAAGATAAAAAAGGATATTTCCTCTCCATTGCCTTACAAGCAACTTTTTTTTATATGTATTTCACCTTTGGAAGAACAAAGGTTTCAGAATGACAGGGTATTGCTTAAAGTTCTTTCTCTATTTCTTGCATGTGTGAGACTTTACATAATCTCCCTGAACTTTAGTTCTCATAAGTAAAATGGGGAAATAATGATAATCGTATTACCTCTATCTCATGGTTGTTTAAAGGTCAGAAAGATGTAGGTTGGAAAGTCACTTGTGAAACCATTATCATTATAATGGTACCTATTTTTATATTGTTTCTTCTTATCTGTAAGTGGTGGAGGGATGCTACCTCTGAAAGGTGAACCAGGCACATCCCTGGATATTAGTTTTTTAACATGAATTTCTAGAATCAAAAGTACATATGGCAATATACCAAACATGAAGAAAGTGTAAACCATTAAAAAATAAAACAAAACGAGAATACATGCATTTATTCTCAGATCCTAAATATTCTTTGAGAGCAAATACTTAAAAGATGTCTTCACATATCCTACATGAAAGATATTTTCTGCCCCTCCCATGTTTGTTATTTCTAATAATTATTGAGGTATTTGAATGCAACAGGCACAATTTTAATGAGTTTACATGCAATAATCCATTTAATGCTCAAAATAGCTTCAGTAAACTTGCTACTTTAACCACCAATTTATTGGGCAATATGAGGTTATATAATAAGTTGAAGGTTAAAGATCTATACATCAGAAACGATTAAACGATTTTCTTCACATTGGCCATGGTTTTCTTAAAAGTATTATGTATGGGGGCACCTGGGTGGCTCAGCGGGTTAAAGCCTCTGCCTTCGGCTCAGGTCATGATTCCAGGATCCTGGGATCGAGCCCCGCATCAGTCTCTCTGCTAGGCAGGGAGCCTGCTCCCCCCCACCGCCCACCTGCCTCTCTGCTTACTTGTGATCTCTGTCTGTCAAATTAAAAAAAAATATATATTTTTAAATATATTATGTATGGCAGATTTGAACACTAAAAAAGAAAAATCATTATTACTTTGAGATAGTTGAGTTATTTAATGAGTAGGAAAGCCTTTTTTTTTTTCCTTATTATTTCAAAACAGTAGTAACCCTGCTCTGTGAATCATGCTTCTAGATAAAGAAAAAGAAAGAACAGATTAATAAGAACTCTCAGATATACTTGCTCAAGGAAGTCTTCAACCATGACACAAGAGAATCTAATGAAATATCCAACTGGCATGTAGTTACACATAACTTATGAATTTAGTATTTTGATGAGTTAATTTTTACTCTGTCATTAATGTACTTCAACTTATAACTATCAGAATGGATGACTGTCTGAACTTTTTTTTTTAAGATTGTATTTATTTATTTTACAGTGAAGTGAGAGGGGGGAGGGGCAGAGGGAGAAGGAGAAGCAGACTCCCTGTTGAGCAAGGAGCCTGATGTGGGACCCGATCCCGGGACCCTAGTGTCATGACCTGAGCTTAAGGCAGATGCCTAAGGACTGAGCCACGCAGGTACGCCCTGTTTGAATTTCCTAAAAGCAAAATTTATTCTTAGCAACTCAGTACTTTGAAAGAACCAAAGTTGAATTTCATGTACTTCTTTAAACAAACAAAACAAAACAAAACAAAAACCTTATGATACCTGAAAGACATTCAGCCAATTCCAGAGTCATGATATATGCTTGCTTCTCAGTTTCATCACATTAGATGAAAGATTTAAGAAGGTCAAATGATGGAAGGTCCTAGCTGACAAAGTATATTACAGTCCTTTAGGAAAGAATCACCAATAACTCTGTGAAGGTCAGATGAGTTATTATACTTTGACTTAGCTTTGTTTTAGAGGTAAAATAAAAATCTGATAAAATAGTCAAAGGCCAAAGCAAAAATAAAAGAAATCTCTGGCAGTTGTGAAAATAGGAAAATAGGTGGATGAGGGTGAGAAATTAATATATATAAGTATAAGCTAGCAAAATAGATTTTTTTGGAAGAGAGGGAAGGAAAGAAAAAAGAAGGAGAAAGAAATGAATTGACTATCTAATGTGTACCAATGGTGTGTGTATTCAGGTAGGATCAATAATTTGTGCTTATGGAACCATTGTAAATACTATAAACAAACTAGAATATTTAATGGCATGCTTGAAGGATTTATAAACTCAAAATTATATTAAACAAATCAGTCAATTCCAATTTTAATATTGCTACATCACAAAAACATCTCACAGTGTCTATAAACGCATTCAAAACTATCACAGGGTCACTCCAGTTATATGTTGTTGTGTTCAGGCTATTATTTACTGTCCATATGGTGTTTTTAAAATAATTACATGGTAAATGTTTTATATGTTCAGTTAACATCTAACATTGTTTTGGTATAAGCTTGCTTTGGGGCCATCGCTCTTTACTGCTACACACTGAATGACATGACCTGCTCTACTGAAGATCTCAGTTACAAATATCATTGCACTGTATGATATCTAGTTGTAGGGGAAAACAATAAATGCTGTACATTAATCAAAAAAGTACTGGTACATTTGTAAAGAATTTACAGTATTTCAGGGATCTATGACAATCTATTAAGAACTAGTATTTTAATTCACTTTTTTAAATGTTGCATTTACTCCACCAACCTTTGAGGAATTACTGTCTTCACTACTTTTATGGATGGGGAAATGAAGTTTAGGGAGACTAAGTAAAGTCCAACATCATGGGTGATAAGATAAATTATGTGGAAACAAGAAGGTAGAAGGTTTAGGTTTGTTTCATTTTCATTGTGGTTCCTCCCCATAAAGAAATTAGGAATATAGACAAGGAACACATACACACACACACACACACACACACACACACGGATGTAGATGATGTGAAACATAAACATATACAAAAGCAAATCTGACAAAGGGTAAATATATATTATTTTCTTCCCAGAAACACTTCACAGTTTTGCAGAAGAGGAAAATACTTTTGTCCCTTTTTCTCACTTACAGAAATTAACTTCAACCTGAAATTTTTTTCCAATATATCAACAGATAATTTAAGTTTCCAAGTATGATTTGGAAATCTTATGTGTTGAAATATAAACATATAAGTACTGTCCCTTTGCATTACTAATAAAGTAGTTGGTCTCATATGGCTATCCCAGGGAGTGTAAAATGAAATACATATTCATATATCTTCTATTTACTAATTTATAAGGCAGGCACTGAATATTTAATATCTGTATGAATTAATAGAAAAGCCATAATGCCAACAAAATGGATAGGCTATGCTTGAACTACTCTTCATGCTCCTATCTCTCTCTTAGCTATCTGTCTGCAAGAGATGTAATAGATAAGGCCTGGGATTTTAAAAGGTCTTACATTTTCTTCAGCGTAAGAGCCTCTAATAAAAAGCATCTGTCTAATATCCAAGATCTTCATGACATACACTATCCAAAGTGTTGGATTACTTGCTAGGAAATCAGTGCAAAGAGGTGATGCCATATTTTAAAATCAAATACCATCTGAGTTCAACCTAAAATAAATTCTAATGTAAATTCAGTTTCCTCTCACAAATTTCATTAGAGTACCTCTTTTCATTAAATCTCTAACATAGCCTGCTGGACTGACAAATAATTTGGGCACATTCATGGAGAGTTTAGCTTGCAGGAAGTGGGAAACAACCTTGATTAAAGTTACAGAGGACAAGAAGTAGAGAACAGAAACCATATGCTTGTTGCACATTTTCTGTAAATACCAAAGATTTAAACCAAAATGGGAAGACTGCAGCTGAATATTTCACTTTGTGCCTCTGAGTGTGGCATCTGTGTGCCTAAGGCTCCCACTCCAGACCACAGATTTATTTGCCACGTTTGAATCTCTAAAGATTCCTCTCTGTGATTCATTTCCTCCTCAACCATTCTGCAGAAAACTAAATTCTCTTTCACTTGCTACAGAAAGTTTTTATCAACAATAACACCACAGTACAGAGATTATTGCTTTCAGCTGCATGGGCAGATGTAGGCACACTCATGTCTAACTTGCTAATTGAATAGATCTATAAATTATCTATGAGTCACAAATAGACATCCTGCAAAAGAAGTAAATGGAGTGCTCAAATTAGCTTTCCTATTCTCCTCAGTCTCTTATATTTTTAAACTTTTCTTCACATCCTAACAGCACATCATGTTGCTGTTACTTCTGGTTTGATTTTTGTTGTTGTTGTTATTTTTCTCTCATTTAAAAAATACATTTCTCTTGGTTTTGTAATTTTATTTTTAAAGTTGAAACTACTGTATTTTTCTTCTAAATCAATGTTACAGAAAATATTTACTGAATGCATGCTGCATTTCACTTCTGTGTTGGCCATCCTATTATTGATTGTAAATAATCTTAAAATATTTTGTAAGGCAAATACTTTGCTCTCATGGGGACTGAGTCTTCATTTTTACTACATAATCAAATCTCCTTTGATGTTTTGAGTTCCTATTTAGGTAAATCCCAATATTGTTTGAAATGCAGGGAGCCATATTTGAATTTTACCTTGTGAAACTGAGGTATAGAAATTTATTTTGGCTACAATCTCAAGTTTTATACAGTTAGATAGAAATGCATAGACAAGTCATACAAATTTCCTTCAATGTCCCCATGTTTGAATCTGTTGGGCATAATTTGATAGGTTTAAAAGAAAAGGGCATGGAAGGTTGATTGGTTCATTTATCTGTCACTAAAATCCAATCTTGATTCACTGCATTATGGAATTTTATCACCTAAAATCAAATGTCTTTAAAATTCAACTACTATATCTCACTTAGGAAAAATAATAATACAGAAATATCATGTACAGAAGTAAGATCATTGCAGTTAGAACATTTATATTTGAAACATATATTTATTAAGTTATTGGCAAGTAA
Organism: Lontra canadensis; assembly: GCF_010015895.1. Lineage (NCBI taxonomy): Eukaryota > Metazoa > Chordata > Mammalia > Carnivora > Mustelidae > Lontra > Lontra canadensis. The sequence continues at coordinate 4,160,161 of NW_022631001.1, forward strand.
GTTCAAATAAGTCACTTAACTTTCCTGAACTTCACTTTTTGTTTCTATAAAAAAGGCAAAAGTTATAGTCAGTATTTAGTTCAATCCCTGTGACTTAGTATCCATTTCAGAAATGTTTTCCCACAAATTTCCTTCACAGAAACATTGTGACATACTATACATTAATGTAATTGATACAGTATGAGGTATGGGAATATAGCAATTTTGGAAACTGTATAAACATAAGATACTTTGTTATAATATTTGACTATTAAGGTAAAATAAGATTATTTTGGTGGGAGAAGGCTTAAGAGGTACCTATTCTTTATACAATATCAAATATAATCCTTCAATACCACTTTATTTTTTTAAAAGATTTTATATATTTATTTGACAGATCACAAGTAGGCAGGGAGAGAGAGGGAAGCAGGCTCCTTGCTGAGCAGGGAGCCCGATGCGGAGCTCAATCCCAGAACCCTGGGATCATGACCCAAGCCAAAGACAGAAGATTAATCCACTGAGCCACCCAGGCACCCCAAACACTTTAGTGCATAAAATATTATTTTTTACATTTTATAAGTGAGAAAAAATTTCACTTACTCAAAGTTGTATAGTTACAAAATAGTTGTAAGATTTAGATTTCAAATGGAGGTCTGTTTGATTTTAAACCTTTGTTTTTATCCACTACACTGTAATGGGCTATGAGGTCAATAACTAGGAAAACAAACACCCAGCTGTGATGTTCCAAAGAAGGTGTCTTCAAGGGTATATATGGCTCTTGGAGAGAGTTATATATATATAAACATAATGTCACAGTAGAGAGATGGAATTGGGGGAAGGGAACAAGCAAAAATAGGGAGAAAGTGGGAATAAGAATGCAGAGACCATGAGGACACAGCAACAAGTTCCAGGGAATACAGAACTCTGTTTAAAATAAAGATACAAAAAAAAAAAAAAAATTCTGTACAATAGAAAACTGCTTCAGTCAGAATAGCTCAATTATAATAACTTCTGTGTTCTAATGGCTTCAAAAACAATAAAACATGGTTCTCATTTATATTTCATGTTTATTATGGGTTGGCTTGGTGTTGGGGTTTTTCTCTATGTTATCCTCATTCTGTGGCCTAACAGTGACAGAATATCATTAATTTGAGCATTGCTGATTTTCTTAGTTCTATCTGCTGTAACAAAATACTACAGGATTGGTACTTTATAAACAATAGAAATCTGTTTCTCATAGTTCTGAAGGCTGAGAAGTACAAGATCAAGGTGCCAGTCACATTCTGGTGAGAGCCTGCTTCCTACTTTATTAGGCACTGTGTCTTCCTCCTGTGTCCTCAACATGATGGAGTGGGTAGAAAACCTCCATGAGGCTACTTATATAAGAACACCAGTCCCATTCATGTAGGCTCCACACTCATGACCTCCAGAGGCCTTACCTCCTAATACCATCATTTTGGGGAGTTAGGATTTCAACTATGAGTTTCAGGGATCACAACCATACTAAAGCACTAGCTGCCATGGTGGAAGAAATAGTGTCCTGTCTTAAAACCTCTGCCCAGTAATATCATGTCTCACTTTGCCCCAAAATTTTCATTGCCCAAAGAAGGAAATGAAGAGTAAGATCCTATCATGTACCTAAGAGGAAAGCAGCAATATTTAGTAAACATATCTGGAACTTCCCAAGTTCCCTCCACTTATAGGGAATAAATGTTTGTAAATAAAGGGGAAAGAGATTCAGTTAAATGGAATCTAATTTATGGGAATATTTGATTCAGTGCCAAATTATAACCACTGAAATCCACTCAAGGTCCAAAAAAGGAATATTTTGAGCAGAAGCACAATTTTTGGGAAAGGCTGGCAGAAAACCAAGCTAAACGTGAATCAGGACTCACTACCAGTGCTAGAGTCTAACAAAAAAGAAAACCTCAGGAACTAAAGGAAACAAGGCAGAAAGGTATCAGACAGGGTGGGTTTTGCTAACAAAAAATGCAGGTGAGGTATGATGACTATAAAAGGTGAAATCAAATTATAATGCTTACCACTCCAGCTACAGAACAACAGTTTGTTCTTTCTAAAGTCAGTATGATATTGAGAAAAGAGCTACTACTGATACCCTTTAACAATGGACTTTGTAATCCTAGTGAAAGACTGGGGTACTTAGGTGGCTCAGTCTGTTAAGTGGCTGCCTTCAGCTTAGGTCAGGATCCCAGGGTCCTGGGATTGAGCACCGTGTCAAGCTCTCTGCTCAGTGGGAAGCCTGCTTTCTCTCTCTCTCTCTCTCTCTCTCTCTCTCTGCTGCTCCTTCAGCTTCTGATCTCTGGCTGATGCTCTCTCTCTCTCAAATAAATAAATAAAATCTTTAAAAAAAAATCCTAGTGAAAGATGATCTAGAAATAGTTCCTGGAGCAATGGAGAGGTCTGAGAAAAGAGAGATGGGATTGACAGGAATGAAGAAATTCAGTAAACACACATAATGGGCTACCTAACATTTTTGTGTTTCTTGACATTCCAACAACAACGATGAAAGGCAGGATACATGATTCCTGAAGATGGAAAGAGACATGCTTGTATTTATGGTCGCATGTATTCATGAAAGGGTGAGGACTTTTAATGTGCTCAAGTCAAGGCTATTTTTATCTGGTCAGGGTGGGGAGGAGAAGAGAGAAGCATGTTTGACTCTCATATGAAGAAGACCAAAATTCACAGCAACGATTTTCCTTAGCTTCTTCTTTACTTCTCCAATCCAAGCAAACATTTTCCTTTGTTTCTTATTATAATTGTACATGAGTTATATAGCATGATTGTGGCTGAGATTTTGGACTGAATTAAGATAATTAAGGTTTCTAGAATCTGTTAAGTTTTTCATAGGGACTGGATGAAGCTAGTTAGAGAACTTCCTATAGACAAATATAGAGAGATAAGTATTATAGAGATCATTTTAGGCCAAGGTATATTTTACCCAAAAATTTATAATTATACTCCAAAATGACCTTCAGATATCAAAGCCAGAAAAGTGATTATAAGTGTTGAGGATAAAAATGGAATGAAGACACAAATGGGAAGATAAATTATGAGATCAGAGGTTATGTTAGGTAACTGTATAAACATGAGATACATATGTTTATATAACATAACAAGTTATTTAACATATTATTTAACATAAGAAACATAGGTTTATAAATGGAGTTGTTTTGGCAAAAAGCTCAGGAATGAATAAATGATTGTCTAAAGTATGACTAATATGGTAGACCATATAGAAGTTACAGAAATTATGCATGTCTTAATGGCAGTTACTAAATTCCTCTTGTGTCATAAACTAAAGCTACCCATGGATTGCCAGGAAGATACCTGAGACATATTACATGGCAGTCAGTGTGCCCAGGATGATACCTCCAGCCCATCCTCATAAAAATAGACCAGGCACTAGAGTAATCTGTGGAGTCCCAGATCTCCCATAAAGTACACTTTTAATATAGGTCATTGACTATTGCCACCTGTTGCTTTAAGAATGGTATAAAAGACCAAACCAACACTAAATAAGTTGCATATTATATTCAGTTGTGTCCTCCAAAAAACAGATGCCAGCATGAAGTTAGAAATACAAGGAATATCTGAAATAACACATAAGAGATAAAGGAGAGAAGAAAAAGGAGTAGGTAGGGTAAACCTGCAGATAATAATGCTGGTCTGACATATATGAATGGAGAGGGGCATGGAAGGAGGATTGGGAAGGAAGTTGCACCCTACCGTGCAACTGAGAAAGTCTCATCCAGCCCAGCAGGGAATTCAGGTGTAGAGATTGCCGAAAGAAGCATTCTGCACGGGGCAGGAATGACTAGGCCCCAGATCTTTAACCAAGTTCAGTTACTAGCTATAGCTGAAGACGACTCAGCTCAAATTCTGCAGCAGGTCTCAAAGGTGCTGCAGCTGGAGCTGTCAATTAAATTTACTCTTTACACCTGATTTACAGGAGAGCCAAGTAACTAACTTCCATGGCCTCCACATATGCCTACGATGTTCTGTAATGCTGGATCAAATTCTGATCACTGCATTTTACATGAGGTATAAGTAAATGAAAGTAGCTACATAAAGCTGGAATCGAAGTAAAAAATGAAATGAAGAAATAGAAGATATTTAATCAAGATAAAAAATAATTAAGAAATGCCTGATAGTGCCCTGAAATATAATAGGTAGGGAGAAAAAAGGAGTATTTTTATAATAAATTATAAGCAATATCCATTCCACCAAAGAGTGAACTTTGCAACCATGAGTATTGTACAATAATGACAGTCTAAAAAGTAGCATGTTCCTCTTCCCTAGTAACACTCAAGCTGAAGTTAATTAACTACCAGCCAGGGATGCCATATAGGGCTTAGGAGCACCACAAGAGGCTGTTCTAGGAGTCTTCCTCTCTTACCATTCAGTGTCATTCTGTGAGTTTTCTTAGACTTACCTACTGTAGAATTTAGAGAAACCCTCTTCATTTCCCACACTATTATTTTATTTATATGAACTGAACAATCACAAAACAGAGAAGCTTTTGGTACATTTCCAGTGAACACCTAAAGCTGTGGTGTAATACCACTTCATAATCATGCATTACATCTCATGAGATTAATAGGAAGAAATCCTTGGTGTCATTCTTTGTGTTCCAAGTGCTTTTATACATGTGATCTCATTAGTTCTTAGGTCATTCCTGTAAGGAAAATTGGAGGTCAGATATTCTCCCTTATCCTCATTATGAAGACAGCAAAATGAGAAGAGAAGAGGAGATGACTAGATCAGAAATCACAATAATTTGGGGATATAGCTAGAAATAGAAATCAGGAGTTCTGTTCCAAGATATTAAAAAGGAATAGTTTTAAAGCTGTTCTTCAAAATTTGTAACTTTAAACACAAACAAACACAATCCAAGAATGACATGAAAAAGCAGTATTCACCCTATGGGCCCCAGTCTACTCCTAGAGTGAACTTCCATTAGCCTCTTTGTGATGTGTAACTGCATAGAGACTGATGTGATATGGCTCCAGGGTTTTAATAGAAATGCTCAGTAGGCCCCAGAATGTAAAGCAATAAAATAATAATCTGTCCTCTGAGTCAGCACAGCAGTATAAATTGAATGGTGAGCCACAGAAATAACTTGCCATATAACTCAGCCTGGCAAAACACAGATGTCATTATTATCACTAATTAATATGTAATTACCTGACATGTATTAGGTGCTATTTTGTTCAACCAAATAGAAAAGGGTAGAACTGAGCACATAGAAGACAGCAGACCTTAGTAGGGGGATAAGAGAAAAAAAGAAAATGAAAACAGGAGGGGAATAAAAGCATTTAATTAGATATGGGAAGACCTGGATTTTGTTGTGGCTTTGCCACTAACATTCTTTGTAACCTTGAGCAGTTTACTTAATATCCTTGAATATAAATTTCTTATTTTATAAAATAACATGAATTAATAAATAATTCTGAGTCCCATCTATCTCTAAGATTCCATTAATGATAACTCACATCCTTATACTTTTATACTTTACAGACTCATATCCTGAACTACTTCACATTGACTGACAGGTTACTAAGGATGTCATTTACAATCTCACTCTTACTTAAGCTCCTTCCATAGTACAGTAATCCTGTACTCTAGTTAACAGAGAGTATCCTTTAAGCTCAGTATAAAACAAAGAGATTATTTTCTCAGATATACTTTGGTATAGATTGTTCTTGTTTAACACTTGTTATTTAAGTGACACAACCATATGAAGAGACTAGTGAAAAAGAAGGCATTAAGCAGAAATGGAGGAAGATAAAAGAATTGAGACTGGAAGGTGTACTCATTCCTCTCTTATAACAGTGTTTCAGGAACTGAAAGTCAGAATCATAGCCAAATTTTAGTGAGATATCACAGAAATATAAATAGCTATGATATTTATGCTAGTAAATATACAAAACTAATCTGTTGTTATATATTATTATAGAAAACACAGGACATCAGGAGAAATAGTGTCAGAACTGTCACTTACTTTTGAGGCATTGGACAAAGATTTATACATCTTTTTGTATAGGCTGTAAAATTATTGAGTGCCTAATATGAGCCAAGAGATTTTGGAAAATAGGATATGAGTGAATAACAATGAAAAAGGGCTTTGTTTAAAGTTTAGAAAAGCAGATCTTGGTTTCTTTGGCTTTTAAAAAAGTAAAGACATATTCTGATTTCCTGACTATATGACTCATTATATATGACCTTGGAACTTGTCATTTCTGTCCTAAAAAGAATAAAGCTAAACTAAAAAAAAAAAAAAAAAAAAAACAGCAGTTCTTAGATTCATTGGAGAACTGAGGTTACATGGCAAGGTACAACCCTCAAAACTGGAGACAGAGGTGGATACAGAGAACCAAAATTTACCTGGAGCCCATGAACTGTACCTGCTACTAGAGTTAGTACCAGCAGGAATATTTTATAATTGACTAATTACTGGAGGCTCAGTGTAGACCATCTTGAAAGTTAAGAATGTCACTATGATGACAAATATATTATTGCTAAGAGAGAGTAGGGATTTCATGATTGTTTCATAAGATGGCCCTCATTTTTGTCCCATCTACCTCAAAAAAAAAAAAAAAACACAAAACAAAACAAAATAAAACAAAAACTTAGCATCCATTCACAAACAAAAAGCCTCTGTGAGAGTTGTGGGTGGGTACAGGCTGTGAACTCTACAACAGCCTTCAACAAGTTCCAGATCCTCTCAGCTGCAGTCTGGGAGCACCTGAAGAAAACAGACTTGGGCAGTTACCCGTGGATAAGAAAGTCTTTGTGGAAGTCCAGGTTCACAGAGGGGATGTTTGAGCACTTCACTGGGCAAAAATATACATGTTTAGATACATTGGAATGGGTAACAGGACAGCTTGACTTTGCTTCTCTCACCTGTCCCTCAAGGCATTATGGCTTAGGGCTAAGTGAGACCTTCTGGGCTATGATTTCTTGTGCAGAGGAAAAAAGAGAGCAAGTGAGTACCCAGCTTCTGTAGCTGTACTGGATGATGCCAAAGAGATTCATTTTTCTCTCATAGTATCTAGAATACTAAATCAGATCTCCATGACTAGGAGGAGATAGGAGATTGGAAAAGCAAAGATAAGATTTTCTGAGGGCATTCAGTGGATGTGGATCTTGCTGACTGCATTGTGGGCTTCATTAGGAAGCCCAATCATAACCAATGGGAAAGCCTCACTCACCTGTGAATCCTCCCAACTGTCTCACAGCCACCATTGACCCCACACACCTCATTCATATGTCCCTTACTTTGCAACATGCTCTCATGTTCCTAAAGGCAGCAGTAAGAGTGAACTTTGTAGATGGCCAGAGAGCATCTACAGAAAGTACGGCATGGTCTGTAGGCAAAGAAGAAACCACAACTTTTAGCTGTAGCACTACCTTTGAGAAAACAAAAGAAAGGCTATCAGTAGTGGTATGGTATAATGTAGGACTAAGAGAAGACATACAAGCTTAAGAATTTGGTCTTATGAGAAGGCAAGAAGTGTGGAGTAGATATATCTATAAAAGGTCTGAGAAAGCCTCGGAATCACAACTGGACTGACAGAGGTATTTCTCCCCTGAAGACAATAAAGATTGAAGGAGGTACAACTTTAAATGTAAAGACAGCAGAGCAAAACTCCAAAGAACATAAAATACCAAGAAAACATGACACCATTAAAGGATCAAAATAGTCTTCTGGTAACCAAAGCCAAAGGCATGGAGATCTATGTTTTATAATAAATAATTCAAAATTACCAAATTAAGAAAAAAGATATAATACAAAAAGACAATTCAGTGAAATCAGGAAAGTCGTACACAAACAAAATGAGAAATTTAACAGAGATAGAATTGATAGAAAAAAAAAAGAAACCGAAACTCTGGAACTGAAGAATTCAGTGAATAAAATGAAAAAAAAAAAAAAAAGTGAGCATCAACAACAGGATAGATCAAACAGAAAAAGGAGTTCTGTGGGTTGGATGATAGAAACTTTGAGATTACCCAGAAGAGAAGAAAGAAAAAAGTAAAGAGTAAAGAAAGCCTGGAGGATTTATGGAATGTCATCTAAAGAACAAATATGCAAATTAACAGAGGACCAAAAGGAGAAGAGAGGGAGAAGGGGATGGAAATCTAATTTAAAAAAATAATGGCTGAGAATTTCCTAAACCTGGGGAGAGAGTGGACATACAACTTCATAAAGTTAATAGACCTCTCCATAATTTCAATCCCAAAAGGTCTCCTTTAAGATACATTATAATTAAACTGCAAAAATCAAACAGAAAGGAAAAATCTTAAGCAGCAAGAGAAAAGAAAATTGAACCTACAAAGGAACCCCCATTAGTCTATCAGTGGATTTATCAGAAAAAAAATGTATAGATCAGGAGAGAGTGAGATGATATATTTGAAGTGTTGGAAGACTAAACTTCCAGCTAAGAACACTCCATCTTGCAAAATTATTCTTCAGAAATGAAGGAGAGATAAAGAATTTTTAAAAAGAACATAATTTTTATACATAATATCATATCATCTATAAACAAAAACAATTTTAATTCCTTTCTGATTTGAATGACTTTTATTTCTTAATTTTGCCTGATTGTGCTGTCTAGGACTCCTAGTACTACATTAAATAAGACCAAGAGGTAGAAAATAACAAGAGAGCTATAAAAGAGCCAGAAAATAATTTAAAAGGTGGCTCTAATAAGGAGATTAGATCAGTAATACCTTCCAAAAAAGAAAGTCCCAGAACCATATGGTTTTACTGGTGAAATCTACCAAATATTTATTTTTTTTCTTTTCATTCATATGTTTATTATAAAATTAATATAAATATAGGTGAGTTTTACAATGTCAGTATAAAGATGAATACAAAGCAAAACAACAAAATATTAACTGTTATCCCATCAGGTGGGAAATGTACCAAATATTTAAAGAATAAACACCAATCTTGCTTAAATTCATCCAAAAAATTGAAAAGGAGGGATCACTTCTAAACTCATTTACCAGACCAACATTATCTTGATGCTAAAGCCAGATAAGGACACACTACAAGAAAACTATAGACTAATACTCCTAATGAATCCAAAAATTCTAAACAAAATATTAGCAAGCTGAATCCAAGAACACATTAAAAGAATCTTTACCATGATCAGGTGAGATTTACCTCTGAGATGCAAGGATGATATACCATACAAAAATCAATAAATATGACATACCATATTAACAGAACAAAAAATAAAAATCATATGATCATCTCAACAGGTGCAGGAAAAACACTGGGCAAAATACAACATACTTTCATTATATTAAAAAAAAAATCAACAAATCTGGTAAGTAACACACCCTAACATAATAAAAGCTATATATGACAAGTCCACAGCTAACATCATACTTAATGGTGAAAGACTGAAAGCTCTTCCTCTAAATTCAAGACAAAGATATGAAAGTCCATGCTCTTAATTAATGTAGTACTACAAGTTCTAGCTAGAGCGATCTGACAAAATAAAGAAATAAAGGATGTTCAAATCAGAAAGTAATTAAAGTTTTTTTTTGTTTGTAGATGATATAACATTATGCATAAAAATCCAAAGACTCTACCAGAAAATTTAGAATTAGTTAAAAAATTTAGTAAAATTGCATAATACAAAATCAACATACAGAAGTCAATTTATATTCTAACAATGAGATATCTGAAAAAGAAAAAAATTACATTCATGATAACTGAAAAATAATAAAATACTTAGGAATACATTTAATCAGGAGCTGAAAATCTGTACACTGAAAACTATAATACTTTGCTGAAAAAATTGAAGAAGACACAAATTGAAAGATATCCCATGACTATGGACCAGAAAAATTAGTATTTGCTAAAATATCTATACTATTTACATATGCAATGAAATTCCTACCAAAATTCCAATAGCATTTTTCACAGAATTAGGAAAAAACATTCCTCAAATTTATGTGGAATCACAGACTGCTAATAGCCAAAGCAATCCTGAGAGAGAAAAAACAAAAGACATATTTCCTGATTTCAATCTATAATACAAACCTATAGTAATTCAAACAGTACAGTACTGACATAGAAGTAGACATATAGACCAACAGAACAGAATCAAGAGCTTAATAATAAACCCCTGTATGTGTAATTAACTAATATTTGACAAGGGAGCCAAGAATACTCAATGGGGAAAAGATGGTTTCTTGAATAAATTGTGTTGGGAAAACTGCATAACCACATGCAGAAAAATTAAATTGAACCCTTACACCACTCAAAAACTTGAAATGGATTAAAGATTTAACCATAAGACCTGAAACCATTAAACTCCTAGAAGAAAACGGGGGAAAATATCTTTGGCATTGGTCTTAGCAGCAATCTTTTTTAATATGACACCAAACATAAGCAATAAAAGCAAAGACCAGTAAGCAGGATTACATCAACTAAAAGGCTTTGTACTATAAAATAAACAATTCACAAAATGAAAAGGTAACCTATAGAATGGGAGAACATAGAGGAACTGAACAGACATTTTGCCAAAGAAGACATACAAATGGCCCAAAGGTACATGAAAGATGTTCAGCATCTCTGCTTATCAGGGAAATACTAATCAAAACCACAATGAGCTATCATGTCACACCTGTTAGAATGGCAATCATCAAAAAAGACAAAAGATGGTAACAAGTGTTGCAAGGTTGTGGAGAAATGGGAATGCTTGTGTAATTTTGAAGGAAATGTAAATTGTTACAGCTGCCATGGAAAATACGAAGTCTCCTCAAAAAAATATAAATAGAAGTACAATATGAACTAACAATCCCACTTCTGTATATATATCTAAAATAAATGAAAAGGGGATATCATAGAGGTGTGTGTACTCTATACTATAGCCAAGATGTGGAAACAATCTGTTTAAGTCAATGGATAAATGGTTAAAGAAGACATGGCATATATATACACACATGTACACACACACAAATATTATTAATCCATGAAAAAGAAGGACATCCTGCTGTTTGTGACAACATGCTAAATGAAATAAGTCAGACAGGAAAAGACATACTGTGTGATCTCGCTTATATGTGTAATCTAAAAAAGCCAAACTCATAGAAACAGAGTAGAATGGGGTTGGGCAGAGGGTGTTGAGGGTGGAAATATTGGTCAGTGGGTACAAACTTCCAGTTTGATGATGAATACGTTTGGGGGATGTAATGTATAGCATAGCAGTATCATTATCAATACTATATTATATACTTGAAAGTTCCTAAGAGAGAATTTAAATATTCTTATCACAAAAAATAAATGGTAATTCTGGGATATGATGGAGGTATTAGCTAGTGCTATGGTGGTAATTATTTTGCAATATATAAGTGTATTTTAATCTACACACTATACCTCTTAAACTTACACAATGTCATATGTCAATCATGTTTCAACAAAGCTAGGAAAAAAAAAAAAGAGTGCCCAGCTATACACTGTCAAAGCTATGCTTTATATCTAAGCATATCTAATAGCTTTATACATCAATGGTTTTTTGCATATAGATATCAAGAAAATAGAGGTCATACTGAGAATGGTGACTATGATACTTAATAACTTGAAGCATATTATGAAGAAAAATCAAAACTGTCAAATATAAGAACATTGGATAAAAATTACATAGATTTCAGCTTAATATAAAGAACTTTATAATCATGATTGCCTGAGAAAGTATAGGTAGTCACCAAACATTTTCATTTTCCTGAATATAGCTACATTACATTTCCTAGTCCTTTGGAGGTAAGGACATCCAGGTGACTGAGATACCAGCAGAAGAAATATACATAAAACACAGGCCTGATACATAAGATCTCCCATGCGTGATCTTTCGTCTTTTTCACCTCTCACAATTAAGTGGAAAATAAAGACTTAGTAGGATGGTGGTATTCTCAGATAAATCCTGTCCCTCTACTCTCCTGAAACCCATGATTAGGCTTCATTAAATGATAAATAAACTTCCTATTTATTAAGCTATTGAGATCTGGAATTTAGCTGTTGCGGCAAACAGTACCACCTACCTTAGGTAGTCTAGTAGTCAAGAACAAATTATATTCCCATGTGCCAGTTATTTGCCTGTTTCCTCCCACATTCATACTCTGCTCTTTTTGGCAGAGTTGCTAATTTTTAAAATTTTGTTTTGTTTTGTTTTCAGGCCACCTTGCCAGTTGCTTTAGTTGAAGCTACTGGCAGAAGATTGGTGGGAGAAAGGAAGGAAGAAGTCCAAGTGTTTCTCCCCCTCCCTTAATCCCCATCTCTGACAAAATAGCAGTGATTACTTCTTTCCATGACTGAACTCCTGCAAGTAGGATTTACCATGGTTATAGTTTCTGGTATATGGCCTGGACTGCTAAACTGAGGTAGCAGTCTCTGTCCTTGGTCACACAAGGCATAGGTTTAAGAGCAGCTTTCTAAATTTGTCAAATTCAGAATTAACCTGTATTTCCTGATTGCTTTTATAACTAACAGTTTTAAAATTGTTTTTCTATTTTAAATATCTTTTTTTGTTACCTGGCACAGGATTTGTTCTCCTGGATGGATACTAAAATGCTTCACTTTGGTTGCTAACAATGATACATGTGAAATTAAAATAGAGGATCAACTTCTACATCAGATGATATTCAAAGCCATTTCATAGTCAAATAAAATAACTTCATTTCAAAGATTGAGTAGGTATGCTGAAAGTAGTATATTACTCAAGACACTCTCAGTTGTAACAGAACACTCAAGATAGCTTAAACAATATAATTCAACTGCGTAGACACCTCAAATTATAGATATGGTGGAGTAGTGGGGGTCTCCGATTCAGTAATATTGGGGCCATAGTTCCATTCCTGTGTGTTTTACCTCTACCCTCCTTCATATACTCATCATCTGAAGGTTGCATGTTGTGTTCTGATTGGCTTAGTTCTGGATCATCAGTGGTGCATCTATGCTTACATCCATTACAACCAGACCTACATGTGGACACATTGTGTATCTTATCCAAATCAAAAAGTAACACCTCCAGATATTAATGGATTCCTAAAGAAAAAAGGTTGCTCTTAGAGAGAGGGAAGAGGGAGAAAGGATGCCATGTAAATACTTAACAAGTGTCCACAGTGAGTATTTAGAATTTCAGTTTTTGTTTTTAAATAGAACTTCTTTTCTCCCTTTACATCACTCAGATCTTTAAACCGATCAGAAATTAAATTGGCCTGAATGGGGAAAATCTGACTATCATCTGCTATCTTATTGGGTTCTAATAGGATCTTCAGAAAGGCTATTTTTACAGAGGCAATGGGTAAAATATAATGGGAAATTTGATCAGTGTTACACTCTTAAAATTCTCTTGTAAAAGTAATTACTTTTACAAATTTAATAAATTTACTCACTGCAAATTCAAATATAAGTGCATTTCCTAAATTATTTCAAAATGTACATGGCCAATTAGGAAACCCATCTGTAGATTATTTTCCTATAGGAGCCTAAATATGTTGAGAATGACAAATATAGTGATTAATGACAATGAAATCTTATAGCCAAGATGTGTATGCTTTCTTTAGACACTCTCTCTAACGTTTTATGATTTATGAGTTGTTAGTTGAGATCAAGCAATTACATTTTCACCAAGGTGCAATTTAATGTTCATATTAATAGGAATCATGAATATATTTGAGTGCTTAATTTGACCAGAATACTGTGCTAAGCATATCTCATTTATTTCCCACAACAGTTTTATTAATTTAATATTATTATCTCCCTTTATAGATAAGGATAATGAGTTTAATAGAAAGAAGCAAACAAGGGCTCTTAAACTGCTAGAGTACAATTAACAATTGTATGACTATAATAAGACCTTTGCACTTTTCTTGATATAAGTTGATTTTTCACTACTATAGCCTGATCTTAGCTAAGCAAACAACTTTAAATAAAGTAGAAAGCAGCAGTTATTTAGAGCAAGAGATATCAGTAGCCTCTTCAACAACAGTAACCATAACAATAGAATCATATCCAGTTTAAAAGTTCTTATTAACAAAAGCAGAAAATAACAAGCCATCAAAGAAGGAGTCCATGAGCTATTCAGTCTCCAAAAATTGCTTCTCCAGCTTACATTAACACTGATAAAATTTAAGATGTCTAAAGAGCCCCAAAAGGAAGAAGAGGGTGGGGTTGGAACAGAGAGCTAAGACATGACCACTCTCTTCAGCTCCAACATTGACAGTTGTAAAGAAGAGGTCTCAGAATTGTATATTCTTTTGTCAAGAATTCTCATCTCCTTTGATCACCATATATAAGCTTTGCTTCCATTTTTTATTCTTCTCATCTGATAACACAAAAATTATTATTTTCTATATGATGCCCCATCCATCCCCATTCTCCCAATATAACCCACATGCAGGTCTGTATCTTCCCAATTTTTACCCCATCTCCCAACAACTCCCCAACTTCTAAAAACTTTCCACTGTACCACCGGAACTCACAGTCACTAATCAGCATAACGTCCCATTGTCTACATTTCAGAATGTTCCCTTGTTCTTCTTGTTCTGACAGAACCTTGATCTTCCTCTAAAGCTACTACCTTTTCTTTAGTCTACTCAAATAGTAAATGCTTTCCCTGCAATACCCTCAGAAAACAGAGTGATTGCCCTTCTAGTTGTTGTTACACCCTTTCTCTTTTTCCTAAAAATACCATAAATTACTTATCAACTGATTATCTTCTACTACCCATGCTTATTAAAATCATCTAAAAAACTTAGGTCATCTTGTCTGTCTTGTTTATTCCTGAATTTTTGTCATTATCTTCAATGTTTCTGTCATAGTTTGGGGCGATTTCACTATCCATGTAAATTATATGACATGACTGCTGACTATTCAAGTCCTTGGCATCTTCACTTCCACTTGTGTTGATTTTAGTTACTTTGTCCAGTCACTTCTTATGCCTACCTTAGATCCAGACATTACCAATAACTGTAACCCTATCATAATTTCAATTTTAAGGATCCTATTTTCTAATGTCTCTTGTATATACAGCTCATACACTCTAGAACACTAGTAGCATCAACAATCTATTCGTATTTATCAAATTTTTATTTACTTTCAATTCTCTTGAAAAAATGTCTTCTTCTTTTTCCTTATCCTGGTAAGTATCACCATTCAATCATGATAAGTACTTTATTTTTTTTTTTTCAAATATTTTATTTATTTACTTGACAGAGAGAGGGACAGTGAGAGAGGGAATACAAGCAGGGGGAGTAGGAGTGGGAGAGAGAGAAGCAAGTTTCCTGCTAAGCAGGGAAGCCCACTCAGGGCTGGATCCCAGGACTCCGGGATTGCGACCTGAGCCAAAGGTAGACGCTTAATGACTGAGCCACCCAGGCTCCCCCAAAATAAGTACATCTTATTAAATTTCCTTTTCCATCATTTACTTAACCTCTTTAACCTTCTAAATTCAACATTTTAGGGTGCCTAGGTGTCTCAGTCAGTTGAACATCTGCCTTCAGCTTATGTCATTGTCCTGGAGTCCTGGGATTGAGCCCTGAGTTGGGCTCCCTACTCAGTGAGGAGCCTGCCTCTCCCCCTCCCTCTGTCTCCTGCTCCCTGTACTTGTGCTCTCTCTATCTCTCTCTGTGTCAAGTAAATGAATAAAATCTTTTTAAAATAAAATAAATAAAAATAAATTCAACATTTTCCCAGTTCTGATTCTGTATTTGTACAATTGGATGGGACTGGAAACACACACATGATGCCTTGTATCATGATAAATTTATGGAAATAAACTTCAAGTATTCCCTTGAATACAGAGTAATCATAGACTGTTTCTCCAGGTCCATCACTCCTCCTCCTGGATCATTCTAAGTTTTCTCATTTCTCTTTAAATCTTATTGCCTTCTGTCTCATTTTCATTCCAACATTACTTACCATCTGACAGAATAATGCAAACACAAAAAAATGTTCACCCCATATCAATGTATCTATCTACCGTTCTTCATTATGGGCATACTCTGTGCATATGAATCTCAATCCTTCCATTCTGTACTAGTTCTCATTGCCATCTGCCTATTCAAGGACTTTACAGCAGACTAACACTCTCCCTCTCCTGCTTCATTCAAGATGATCTAAATTATTACCATCAGCATATATATTATTCTGCTGGCACATATATGATGCATATGCATTAATTTATACACATTATTTCTCTCATTAAAAGTTAACTTTCTGATGACAGCTTTATCTGTGCTTATCCCTTTTATCACATATTTTTCCCCTTTGGAGCAAAATTCCTTGAAAATGTATTTCATACTAGTTGTCTAAAATTCTCTCTATATATACTCTATTGAGTTCATACCAAAAGACTGCTGCTAAATTTTTATTCATATTCCTCTAGTAAATCATTTTCCAGTCTTCATCTTACTTGACCTATCAGTAGACATTTGACATAGGTAAGTATCTTCCTTTCTTTAGGCACATAATTCGCTTGGATTTTAAGACAATACACTATCTTGTATTAAGTCTCCTTAACTGGTAAATTCATTATTGCAATAGGTTGAACAATTTGGGATTTGCGAATATGTTTGCCTTACATGGAAAAAGGGAGTTTATACATATAGTTAAGTTTAGGATCTCAGAATGGGCATATATATTATCCTAGATTATCCAGATGGACCCAGTATAATTATATAGGTTCTCATAAGAAAGGAGACTGGAGGGTCAGATCCAAAAAGAAGATGTGAGGGCAGAAATTCAGGTCAGAGTAACAGGATTCCTGGCTTCCATATGGAGGAAAGGGCTATGAAACAAGGACTGCAAGAGGCCTCTAAGAAGCTGGAAAGGGCAAAGAACTGATTCTCCCTTAGATGGTCCAGAAGGATGACAACATTTTAATTTCAGTCCAGTGAAGCCCATTTTTGCCTTCTGCTTTTCAGGACCTAGGAAAACTAATTTGTTGTTTTAGCTACAACATTTGTAGTATGTCATTATAGCAACAATACAGGCATATTTGCCTTTGTTGGTCTCTCTTCTTAACTGCATTCTAGGCATCAGTTCTTTTTTCTTTTCTTTTCTTTTTCTTTTATTTTTTTAAAATTTTATTTACTTGGCAGAGAGAGACACAGTGAGAGAGGGAACACAAGCAGGGAGAGGGAGAGAGGGAGAAGCAGGCTTCCCACTGAGCAGGAAGCTGGACACGGGGCTCAATCCAGGGTCCTCGGATCATGATCTGAGCCAAAGGCAGATGCTTAACAACTGAGCCACCCAGGTGCCCCATAGACATCAGTTCTTAATTTATTTTTCCTGCACTTCTTTTCCTCTCCATTGCCTTTTTCTTTTCATTTCTTCCTTTTCTTTCTTCTCTCTTTCCTTGTCCTCTCATTGATCTTCATGTACTCTTTCGGGGCTCTCTTTCAGGTTCATATCTTTAAAACATATCTAAATATTAATGATTCCTAAATTTTTATTTCCAGGCAGAATATCTGGAATATCTGCCTTCTGTCTCATTTTCATTCCAACATTCCTTTATTCTCCAAATTTCACTAATTATCATCTCCTCTTTGAACTAATGAACATCTTGAAAGTCACAAATTCAAATATTTTTAAAAAACAAAACATCCTCTACCACACATACACATGCAAAAATAAATAAAATAAATAAAATAATGTGAAACAAAATGATTTTCCTGTGTTTATTAATCACAATTTTATTTTTCCAGTTCCTTAGTCCGAAAACTTTATGTAGTCATTTTCGACTTTTTTTTTTCCCTCAAGCCTTACCTTCAACTCCTCAGGAAATCCTATTTGCTCTACCTTTAAAATATAGCTAAAATTATACCACTTTTCACTAGCTACACTGCTTCTTCACCCAATTTACCATTATATTTCACCCAAATTATTGCAAAAACATTCTACATTGATCCTCCTGTGAATGCCCTGCCTCACCTCCAGTATAATTTCAATATAATAGCCAGACTAATCCTATGAAAACAGCTTCCAAATGGCTTTCTCTTGCTCAAAACAAACACTGATATCTTCATGATGATGTACATATCTAAGTATCTGACTTCCTAATTGCTTTTCAGATGTCTTCTACTCATTTATTTGCTTTCATTAATTGCTAGAAAACTGGAACTCCAGCACTTTCACGCTCACTGGAGGATTACTGCTTCCTAAGAATACTCTGTCTAGATTGCACTTTGCTCAAATATCTGTGTGACTCACTCCCTGATCTCCATTAGGTCTTTATTCAAATGTCCTCAGTGAGGCCTTTTCTTACCACCTGGTTTAAGTCCTAATACTTTCAAACTGTCACTCCCTACCACCTTTCCCATTTTATTTTCTCCAGTAACTATTTTTTTTTTTAGATTTTATTATTTATTTGACAGAGAGAGGGATCATAAATAGGCAGAGAGGCAGGCAAACAGAGAGGGGGAAGCAGGCTCCCTGCTGAGCAGAGAGACTGATGTGGAGCTCGATCCCAGGACCATGAGACCCTGACCTGAGCAGAAAGCAGAAGCTTTACCCACTGAGCCACCCAAGTGCCCTCCAATAGCTCTTACTGCCATCTCATATACTATATAGTTTACTTATGTATTTGTTTTTTGTCTATTGCTATCCACTAGGATGTAAGCTCCATTAGACTAGAAATTTGTTTCACTTACTGCTATATCCTTGGTGTCAAGAACAATGACTGGAACATATGAAGCACTTGATAAATAATATTATTCGTATTAAAATAAATATAATTTTCCATATAGCCCTTAGAGGATAGATACAATGAGAATAAGATCAGAGATTAGGTTCTTTTATAGATCAATTTCATATTTTTCAGTAACAAATATATTTATTTATTCATTTTTTATTCAAGAAATATTTATTCATTATTTACTATGGTCAGGTTATTCTGACAGGCATGAGAGATACAGCAAAGAAGATTCAGTTTTGAAAGATTTTTTCACCTAGGGAATTTGAAAAAAAAATCACAAAATGAAGATAATACAGAGAAGACAATGGTAAGACCCACAATAAAAGCAAAAGCGAGGAAGGTTTATATGCACAGTATGATGATTTATTGAACATATATTTTAATCATGGCAATTATAGAAAAATAATGTTGGACATTTCTACTCTCTGAGCCTCTGTTCAATCAATCTCCAAGTCAGGTGTTATATTTACTTTTTAGTACTTCCCAAAGACAGTCACTTGGATAATATATTAATTACTATTAGCTCCAGAAAATTAAGTTGCTCAGGAACTTAACATATAGAAGTCATGCCAATTTTTTTGCATTTAGCCATGAAGCAGTTCAATCTTATTCTCAATAAAAAGGCAAGATATGTCAAACACTATACAACATAATTATATTGCTATATAGGTCTAAGAGCACTTTTTTCTACAAATAGATTAAATCACTTCCACATAATATTTTTTGATGTTCTCCTAAGATGGATAGAGGCTGTGAGCATCATAGATTTATCTTTTCTTCGACTAACCAGGGCCAAAAATAATACTGCTAACTTAGGCCATCCTTCTTGTAAATATTCATCATCATGCCACAAGTTAGATCCAGAGACGGAGAGTACATGGACCAAGACCAATTCATCACTTTTACTTGAAAGAGCATATATCCTGTGGACTGCAAGTAGCAGCATTTTATTTAGATATGGAGGTTGGCATTAATATTATTGAAACTCTCAGTATTATTGGGTGCATAATTTAATGTAGTTTATGTAGATTTCCTTTATGGTTTTATGCCCCAAACTTCTAAATATCGCATAAAATGTATGGATAACAGGGAAGCATGCATTCTTAAGTTAGTAGTGAAAGCCTATAATTGCCAGTAAAAGCAAATCAGTTAGATTAAATGGTTACAATATAGTCATATAGAAAATTAATTCCAACAGCGATAATCATTATTATCTGAAATCCGTTATCAGGAGAGATTATGTTGGGATATTAAAAAAAAAAAAAACTGTGCACATGCTTAAAATCATAGTCTTTTTTATTTTCACCTCCATAACCG
The DNA here is from genome assembly GCF_010015895.1 of Lontra canadensis. NCBI lineage: Eukaryota > Metazoa > Chordata > Mammalia > Carnivora > Mustelidae > Lontra > Lontra canadensis. The sequence goes on from NW_022631001.1 coordinate 4,180,194, forward strand.
TAGTCCACTTTTAATGTGCTTCATCTCCCAGTGTGAAAGAAGTAATTGTCATATTTCCTATCATTAGATAAGTACACAAAATAGGGAAACATTATCTCATTTTAGGTACATCTAGAAACTGCACTGTATTAGGTAACTGACTCAGGTATTGGTTCCATTTCTGGCATTTACTAGCTCTATGATCTCAGGAAAAATAATTAAATTTGATAGAGATTTTATTTCCTTAACTGGAAAATGGGACTAAATATATCTGTCCTGTTTTAAAAGATTACAAAAATTTGATGAAATAGTGTACTTGAAATTTTTGTTTTTACAACCATGAAACTATTGAGATATAAAGCAATTTTTATTGCATCATTTTAAATTTCATTATTAATTGCTATTACATTCAGATTAATAAAATGCAACTTAAACCATACTGCCAAAACCAATTTAGCAAATGCTTCTGATACAGGTCATATCTGAGCATTTTCAGTATATCAAGTGCTTATAGCCTAATAGTTACCACAGTTACTTCTTCTTCATTTGACCTTTCATTACAAATGCCACTTTAATTTTGACTCTTAATACTTGAATTTCTGTTCTTCATTCTCTAATCGTCTATCTGGTGATTTCTTCTATGACTATACTTTCTACTGTCAACGCTGTGGCCTGAGTAGGTAGTCCTCACAGGGCAACATTCTAATCACCATGTTTCATTTATACAAAGCCAAATTCATTATTTCCTCTAAACTTTACATGTTTTGCTTTTTTAGCCTCAATGTCATGAAGGCACTTTTTAGCATCTCTTTTGTCCTCTCCTCTTCTACCCAATTTCTTATACCTCTCATTTAGGTCTTACTTCCACCGTGACACATATTGTCAAGTGCTCAGGGATTACCTTTATCAGTAAGATATTTTTACCCAATTCTACATGTAGGGCTTTACTGACCTATCTATTGAACTCTATGTAAATGCAGGGACCTTTATGTTTCCTGATTTTAGCACAAGGATTAATTAATGTACAATTAACTATTTCCATCTAGATTCTTGTTCTGTCTTATAATCATCCTTCTTTATTGTTTCATTTTGTTTTGTTTTTGATTAAGCCTTATTTTACAACCAAACTTTAATTTAATTTAAATCTATACAGCTGCATAAGTTCTCACTGAATCAGATAAAGTGTGCCTGGCTGGCATTAGGACAGAAAGCATATATGTCAAATGACTTTGCCAAATCCACACAGTGAGCTGTGAATCAGATTCATGTTTTCTGAAACACACCCCAAATTTCCTTTCAAATATCCACACACTGAATCTTTAATTTTAAGTAACTTTTGTTAGGATATCACTTATACAAAACAAAATTCACACAACTTAAGTTAACTTAGGAGAATAGTTTGATAAGTTTGACAACTTTATACATACATATAACCAACCCCATAATGAAGATTTAGAATATTTTTATCATTCTATATTTGCTTCCTGACACCTGGCAGTCAGTCCTATGCCATATTTATCATCAGGCAACGAGTGACCTGTGGACCCTTGCTTCTAGTCCAGGCCCAAGTGGAAATTTTAGGAATCATAGGCTCCTAAAATGTCCCTCCAGGACTCTGTATTGAGAAAGCCTAACACTGTGCTTATTTTAAAAGTAAAATACTTGATAGTATCTCATTGTATATTACAGAACATAAATTGAAAGGTGTATTCACAGTTTAGTGATAAAAAGTACATATGATAACTATATACTTAAATTCATAACAAGTTGCCAAATTTTTTTAAAAGTGGTTGCACTATTTTATTCTCCTATCAGCAATACATGAGAGAAGAATTTGTAACACATTTCCTTTCAACTCTTGGTACTGAATTCTTCATAATTCTAGCCATTCTCATGGGTCTAAAGTAGTATCTTGTGTTTTTTATAAAGACTTTATTATTTTTTTTAAGATTTTATTTATTTATTTGGCAGACAGAGATCCAAGTAGGCAGAGAGGCCGGCAAAGAGAGAGGAGGAAGCAGGCTCCCTGAGTAGGGAGCCCGATGCGGGGCTCGATCCCAGTCCCAGGACCCTGGGATCATGACCTGAGCTGAAGGCAGAGGCTTTAATCCACTGAGCCACCCAGGTGCCCCTAAAGACTTTATTTTTATTGCAATTTTAGATACAGAGCAGAATTAAGAAGGTAGAAAGATTTCCCATATAGCCCCTGCCTCCACATATGCACAGACTCTCCCATTAACAACATCCCCCCTGAGAATAATATGATTGATAAATCCACATTGACACATCATAATCACCCAAGTACACACTTACATTAGAATTCACTCTTGGTATTATATATTCCATGTATTTGCACAAATATATAAAGACATGTATCCACCATTATGATATCATACTGTGTATTTTCACTGTCCTAAAAATCTTCTCTGGTCTGACAATTATTCATCCCCTCAACTCGAACCCCTGCATACCACTGTGAGGTATATCCAGAAGAGATTAGTGTTTGAACTGATAGACTGTGTAAAAAAGATGACCCTCACCATTGTGGGTGGGCTTTGTTCAATCTTTTGGGGACCTTAATAGAACAAAGAGGCAGAGAAAGTGCGAATATTTTCTCATGGCTTGAAGTGAGACATCTATGTTTTCTTTTCCTGGGACATCAGTACTTCTGTTTTTTGATCCTTTGGTTTCTAACTGAGACATTAATGCTATTGTCCAACAATTCTCAGTCCTTTGAACTTGGACTGAATTATATTACCAGCTTTCCTGGTTCTCTAGCTTGCAGTTAACAAATTGTGGGACATCTCAGTCTTTATAACTGTGTGAACCAGTTATGTATATACACATATATATATGTATATGTACACATATAATTAAATATAGATAGAATCATATCTATATCTATATATTTAGATATTTATATAGCTATATTTATAAGATATATGAACAATTTATTTATATATAATTATACAGTATTAAATATTAATAATATACAATTGTTTGAACCAATTATATATATAATTATATCTATGTATCCATATCCAGATATCTGTATATTTATATAGATATATTTACAAGATATATAATCTCCTATTGGTTCTGTTTCTCCGGGGAACCCTGACTAATATAATGGGGACATATTTTGAGATGATTCAGAAGGCTGCAAGTTTAAGTACTTGCCAAAGAAAGGGCAAATTTTTCAATAGTTCCAGGTTATCATGAAAGCTACCTTGCCTGTGAGCATGTAAACTAACAGATTGAAAAATGCAAGAGGCATCCATGGCATATAAGGGTTGTACAATCTCTGCTATGTTCTTTTACGATGGCTCCCTTGGTTATGGAATAATACCACAGGTTCTATAGCAGAAAACTCAATGTTTGAAAATCAGCTCCTGGCAAACTATAGTCTCTAACAGAGACGAAACACTGACAATGAATCAAATTGTGACTGAAGCTGCCCTTCATAAGTTGTCACAACTATACTCATGACTACTATCATTTTATGATTTAAGTGACACATTTAAACTACAGCTAAAGCAGCTTAAAAAGGCTTGAGTTAGTCACATTAGAGGTCAAAGAGCCACATCCCCTACATCTCTCTAATCCTCTCCCTCAACTCATACCTATGATCTCACGTAATGATCCAGTCAACCATCTTTACAAGAAAGAAAAATTGTGAGCCTAACTCCCAAGTAAGATGGTGCTACCTGTGAAAATATTACTCTGCATTACAGTGCCACTCACGAGTAGCATAAAGCTTACTAATGTAAGCAGAACCAGGAGAAATATAGTCATCCACTGTATGGAGACAATTAAGTAGCTGAAGTAAGAGACAAATTCCTGTGCAGTAAAATATACCCTGGTTGGTTAATCAAGAGCTAGAAATAAACTGAACTGGAGGATAATAGACAAGGATGTGTGGTAAGAAATTTATCAGTGCAATACTGTTTTTATTACTATAGCTTTGTAGTACAGATTGAAATAAAACAGTGTGGTACTTCTGGCTTTGTTCTTTCTCTTCAGGATTGCTTCGACTATTCAGTGTCTTTTGTGATTCCTTACAAATTGTAGGATTTTTCCCCCATTTCTGTGAAGAATGTCATTGGTATTTTGATTGGGATTGTATTAAATCTATAGATGGATTTGGGTAATATAGATATTTTAACACTATTAATTCTTCTGATCTATGAAAATAAGATCTCCTTCCACTTGTTTATGTCTTCTTCAATTTCTTTCAGCAAAGTCTGGTAGTATTTATTGTACTGATCTTTTCTTTAACTTACTTGGTTAAATTTATCCCTATGTATTCTATTGTTTTGATGCTATTGTGAATGGGGTATTTTGTTAGTGCATAGAGTCACAGCTGATTTCTGTATGTTGATTTTGTATCCTGCAACTTTACTGAATTTGTTGATTAGTTCCAACAGTTTTTATATTGAGTGTCTGGGATTTTTAGATACAAAATCACATCGTCTGCAAATAGTGATAATTTTACTTCTTCCTTCCCATGTTTGTATGCCATTTATTTATTTATTTATTTATTGACTTCTCTTACTACTCTGACTAGGATCTTCAGTACTACATTGAAAAAGAGTGGTGAGGGTGTGAATCTTTGTCTTATTCCTCATCTTAGAGGAAAACCTTGAGTTGAGTATAATATTAGCTATGGGTTTATTGTGTATGACCTTTTTTATGTCGAGATATGTTTCTTCTATACCCATTCTGTTAAGAGTTTTTATCATGAAGACTTATTGTATTTTGTCAAATGCCTTCTTTGCATATATCACAATGATTATGTCATTTTCATCTTTTGTTCTATTAATGTGATGTATTACATTAATTGATTTTCATATTTTAATCATCCTTGCATCCTAGGGACAAATTCCACTTAGTCAGTATGTATAGTCCTTTTAATGTGTTCCTGAATTCAATTTGCTAATATTATGTTGAGAAACTTTGCATCTATATTCATTAGGAATATTGGTCTATAGTTTTCTTTTCTTGGGGTGTACTTACCTGGTTTTAGTATCATGGTAATTCTGGCCTGGTAGAATGAGTTTGGAAGTGTTCCTTCCTCAACTTTTTTAGAAGAGCTTGAGAAAAACAGGTGTTAGTTCTTGTTTAAACGTTTATTCCTTAAATGTTTAATTGAATTTGCCAGTGAAGCCATCTGTTCTTAGAATTTTCTGCCCTGGGAATTTCTTGATTACTGACTCAATTTCTTTACTCATCATTGGTCTGTTCAGATCTTTTATTTCTTTGTTATTCAATCTTGGTAGATTGTGTGTTTCTAGAAATCCTTCAATTTCTTCTAGATTTTCTAATGTGCTGGCCTAAAATTGTATATAGCAATCTCTTATCATCTTGAGTATTTCTGTAGTATTAGTTGTAACATCTCCTCCTTCACTTATAATTTTGAGTCCTATTTTTTTTTTCTTAGTGTAGCTAAAGATTGTCAATTTTGTGTATTTTTTCAGAGAACCAATTCTTGGGGTGCCCAGGTGGCTCAGTCGGTTAGGTGTCTGCCTTCTGCTCAGGTCATGATCCCAGGGCCCTGGGATGGAGTCCCATGTCAGGCTCTCTGCTCAGTGGGGAGTCTGCTTCTCCTTCTCCCTCTGCCTGATGCTCCCTCTGCTTGTGCTCTCTCTTTCTCTGTGTGTGTGTCAAATAAATGAAATCTTTAAACAAACAAACAAAGAAACAACTCTTAGTTTTGCTGATCATTTCTCTTGTTTTTCTCTGGTTTCTATTTCATTTATTCCCAGTATGATGTTTATTGATCCTTCTTCTCCTGACTTTGGGCTGAATATGTCCTTCTTTTTCTAGTTTTTGAGGTATGGGTTAGACTGTTCGAAATCTATTTCTTAATAATTTTTTTTAAGATTTTACTTATTTATTTGACAGACAAATCACAAGTAGGCAGAGAGGCAGGCAGAGAGAGGGGGGAAGCAGGCTCCCTGATGAGCAGAGAGCTCTATGTGGGGCTTGATCCCAGGACCCTGAGACCATGACCTGAGCCGAAGGCCGAGGCATTAACCCACTGAGCCACCCAGGTGCCCCAAAATGTATTTCTTAATATATAAATTTATTGCAATAAACTTTCCTTTTGGAACTGCTTTTGCTGCTTTCCATAAGTTTTGATATGTTATAATAAAAACAGGATGGTACTGGCCCACACACACACACACAAAATAGACACATAAGCCAATGGAACAGAACAGAGAGGCCATAATTAAACCCCTGTATATCCAGTCAACCAATACATGGTCAGAGAGCCAAAAACAGCAAATGGGGAAAGGATAGTCTCATCACAAATGGTGTTGAAAAAACTGAATAAACACATTCAGATCAAATTGGACTCTTACCTTATATCACTCACAAAAATTAACTTGAAATGGAGCAAAAACGTAAACATAAGACCTGATACTATAAAACTCCTAGAAGAAAATGTAGGGAAAAAGTGCCTTTGCATTGGTCTTGGCAATGATTTTGTGGATATAACACCAAAATCACAAATAATAAAAACAAAAATTAACAAATGGGATGACATAAAGTCTAAAATCTTCTGCAGAGCAAAAGAAACAACCAAAATGCAAAGGAAAACTACCAAATGGGAGAAATCTCTGCAAGTAATCTATCAAGAGGCTAATATCCAAAATATATATAAAGAACTCATAAAAATCAGTAATGAAAAATCTCCAAAAGGTCAACAGGTACATAAAAAGATGCTTGACATCACTAATTATCAGGGAAATGCAAATCAAAACCACATTATAGTATAACCTCACACTTGTTAGAATCTCTGTCATCCAAAAGATAAGAGATAACAAGTGCTGATGAGAAAGTGGAGAAAGGGGAAACTTGAGCATAGTTAGTGGGGTTGCAAACTGATTCATTCATTATAGAAAACAACATTAAATTTCCTCAAAAAAATAAATAGCACTACCATATGATCCATTAGTTCTAGTTCTTCATATTTATCCCTTCCCCTCAAAAAAGAAAAAACAGGATCTTGAATAGATATATGCACCCCCATGTTTACTGCAGCAGTATTCACAGTCGTCAAGATGTGGAAACAAACTATGTGTCCATCAATTGATGAATGGATAAAGAAGATCTGATACACACACATATACACAGTAGAATATTAGCCCTGAGAAAGGAGAACAATCTGCCAATTACAGAACTATGGATGGACATTGGGTCCATTATTCTGTGTGAGGTAAGTCAGGCAGAAAAAACAAATACTATATGATACCATTTATATGTGAAAAAAAAAGTCAAATTTTTTGAAAAGGAAAAAAGAAAACAAAGAGTAAAATGGTGGTTACCAAAGGATAGGGGATGAGGGTATCAGATAAATGTTATTTAAGAGTATAAACTTACAACTAATAGAAATAAGCCCTAGAAATCTAATGCTATAGTAAATATAGACAAGAATATTGTATTGTAATTGAAAAACTTGCCAAAAGACTATAATTTATTCCAACCACTAAAAAAATGATAATTATGTAATTTTGCAGAGGTGCAGCTCTATAATGGCAATCATATTACAATATATAATGTGTCACAATAACATGTTGTACACCTTAAATTTATACAATGTCATGTCAAGTATATTTCAATTTTTAAAAAGGAGACTTATGTGGGTGGGCTAATGAAATTAGACAGAAAGCATAAAAATAGTTTTAACTACCATTAATGCCCTTAAAAAGTATCCACCTGAAGTAATTTTCAAAAAATCAGGATCATTGGTTCTGTGGATGTCAGTCAGACTCTCTTCTTGGCTACATCAGTGCTGCCTCAATGGGTCAATGATCATAGTCGCCATTGTGGCAGAGATAGAGGTTATACATTAGTTCAACAGTATGGGTTCATCTGGTCAAAGTTGATCTAGTTACTGCTACTGCCAGCAGCAGAGACAAATACTGAGCTCTAAACATGGCATAATTCCTTCAGAAAAGCTGTGATTTACTTGACAACATGGTTAATCAGATGTCTTCCACCCTAGAAAATGTAGCAATTTACTCTTTCCCATAAGTGATACCTACTGTGAATTGAGCCTGCCTCCTTCCAAGAATACTAATATATGGCTCCTATAATTATTCATGTGTTGATATCTGATCCTCTGCAATATTACCTCAGCTCAAGGGAACACTTCATGGGACAGGAAGATCATTTCAATAGACACAGGTGTCTTGTCATATACCCCATATTCAAGAAGCAGGAGGAATGATATGGTAAGAAGATCTATTAGGATGTCAGCTTGGAGATGGCAGCATAGCAAGATTGGGATGTTATCCATTAAGGTGTGGTAAATATGCCAAAGGGATAACTAATACATGGTGCTATGTCTCCAGTAGTGAGAATTTAAAGGTCTGTGAGTTAAGAGTTAAAATTTGGATTGGCCTTCTCTAGCAGTTGCTGTCGGTGCATGTAATAAAGAGTCTGATTTCATTTTATAATGTTGACACCTGAGGAAAGCTGCTTTGCCTAGAAATGCATTGAAGGCTATGCCTCCTTCCTGAACTCTCTCTCAGCCAGTGACTGAATGGAGTGGTATATAGAAGCCAGCTTCATTTTTTCTTGGTGAGACAGCATGGTGGTATTCATAATTTCCTGTGAGGGCAGGTTGAGGCTAGATTTAGCTGAATCCATCTTTACCTAACTTCTTTCTTTGCCTTATTCTACTTCCCTCACTTCCTTAAAGGTTTTATATTGAAAGCACATTTTCAATGAATTAACTGCACAAGAACCTCATCTCAGGATTGTGTGGACTTGGGCTAAAGCAGTTTGTATCACAAATAGTCCTAGAAGAAAGAGTATAGGATTCTAGATTTGGCTTAATCTCTGGTCATATTACAATAAGGACCTCATCATTTGTGAAAGATGAAATATTGACAACACCTAGCATGCTGAAGAAGTACAATTGCTGAAATTTTCTCATTTAGTGAATCGGAAGGGGATGCAGTTGTTAGGGGTGCACAATTCCATATAGGAGCTCCTGCATTTGAGAAGTAGAGGAGAAAGTCATTGTAAAGACTGTGTGTATTGTTCACCATAACTTGTGCTTTGAATGGAAAAAAATGACTGGCTCAAATGAATTAATGTTCTATGTAATACAAAGTATGAACACCAAATATCCTCTTTGGTAATGTTTGAAGAGCCTCTTATTTCTTGGAGCCAGATGACAGATTGAGCTGAAGACTGGGCACATAATTAATTGCAAGAATGGCTGAACTTGTGAGGAAGATTAATTTTCAACCAACATTAAGCCTCCCATGCTAACATCAAGGGCATACTACTGTAGCAAGGTTATCTGGGTAGACTCAAGAACCCTGAAGTCTCCAATTACAGTGAACTCTCTGGGATTCCAGAAGTTGTCCACTTTCTTTGTCAGATGATGCATGGCCCTGCTCTGATTGAAGACAGGGAAGATGCCTCATAACAATGCTTTTCTCTCTTAGAATCTACACCTATGTCTCCTACCAGCCACCAGACAAATTAACAGAATCAAATTTAAACATAACCCACCTGGGGAGCACTAGGACTTCTAATGGGGGAAGAATATTATATCCCAAATGTGCTCAGGGTTTGGCTAACATATGCTAGCAAGAAATAGGACAGTTTGCAGGGAGTTTACAGGGAGTAAATCTTGAGGGTACTGGATAAAGAAAGGCAAAATATACAGCTGGATAAGGGAGATTTTGTCAATATAGGGGAAATCTCCTTTGATACAGTTTAATATCTTTCCACAAGTCCTAGGAAGCAGTTCTAATGCCCTTATGGGATAACTGGTGGGAGGCTGGAAAAGAATATAAACCTCATCAAATTGGTATGAATGCCGAGATTTCCATGGTTAATCATACCAAATGAACTTGTTATAAAAACAAACAAACAATGACAACAACAACAAAAAACCAGATCCCACAGGCTGTGGACATTCTTCAAGGGGGCTGGAAGGATGTTTTATTTACCAAGTGATGAGGAATGTGTTCATAAAGGCAAGCTCAGCACCTTTGAGAAATCTAGTACTGGCTGTCCACTAGACAAATGGATGTAAACCTTTTCTATTTTAAATTGTTGTAGCATTTGATTATGTATTGTTTGTGAGAACTTAACCAAATCAAACATGTTACATTATTATTTGTGGTCTTGACTTCCTTATCCTCCCATTTCCTCTGGTTTGATTCTGAGCTGACCTAGCACTATGCCTGTTACATAGTACCTATTAAACACATCCTGTAAACTATTTTTTTTTACAACCTGTAATTTTTTTTTATGATTTTATGTATGTATTTATTTGACGGAGATAGAGAGAGAGAGAGCACATGGGCAGGGGCAGAGGGAGAGGGAGAAGCAGGCCCCCACTGAGCAAGGAGCCTGATGTGGGACTCAATCCCAGGACCCTAGGATCATGACCTGAGCCAAAGTCAGCCACCCAACTGACTGAGCCACCCAGGAGTCCCCATCCTATAAACCTTTAAACACAAAGTCAATTTATATCACCTGATTTTTGCAAATAGTAGGCACAGAATAAATAATTGTTAGAATAAACTCAAGTCACACTACCAAATTAATCTTCTTGCAATACCATTATCATAACATTAGTGCTCTACACAAATGCCTAAGACAGTTTTCTATTAAGTTAGAGAATAAAATTAAACTTTTGTGTTATAGTCAGAACCTTCAAACATCTGTTCCTAACTTTTGCATCTGTTCCTAAACTTTATATCTAGGCTCACTGTTTATTTCTAATCTAAATTAACCTTGTGCTTGAACCAAAGTAACTTTTTACACTCTATCTCCAAATATTCTCTGTACTTTCTTTCATCTTAAACTTTGTACATGCTTTTATTTTACCTTCATAACTGGCATCCAACCAGACTGGAAAAATTGTCAGAGGAAACAATGAATAAAATATACTTTTTTATGCTTCACAGCAAGTAAATTCATCCCTATGGCTCCCTAGTGTGTATGGTGTGTGTGTGCATAAATGTACCTGTGTGTGTGTGTGTGTGTGTGTGTGTGTGTTGCAAAGATTTGGGGGTGAGAGCAGGGGTGAGTAATTTCTACAGCATTGTACAGGCATCATCTTTCTTCTTCTTTTTATTTCTATTTGCTCCTTTGGGCCTGAGCTGCTGAGAGGCTTCTCTATCTCAGTGTTCTGTTATTAGCGAAAGGATTCTAGAGCCACTGTAAGAACTGATATGCTCTATCTCCACTATCTGTACTTCTGTTTCACCTTACACTGGCAATGTCTGTCCAAATAAAATTCTGCAATTCTGTCAACACAGAAATGGCCAATTGTAAAATCTGTAATCCATCAAATAGAATTAAATAAATTATACAAGAGAAGTATCATTCTTGGAATAGTAATCAGGGAATAATTTCTCCTGGATGTTTTTATAATGAAGAGACCATGTGATACAGGAAAATTGTCCTGAACATCATGCTTAAAAAATAAACAATGAGTTTGCTAGAAGTATTAATTTCAATAAAGTTTAATATATTAGACTAATAATAATACCAAAGAATAGTTCAAAACAAATAGCTCTATGGGTATCCAATAAAATACACTCCAGTTACCAACTCTCTGTTAATCTAATTATAGCCAGTCTCATACTTTCATAGGCCACTCCTTATTATCCCCTCTCATGTTATAACAGCTTCCATTTTTGCCTATCTGGATGCTTTTAATTTCTAATAGTATTTTTCATAACTGTTCTCAAAATCACCTCTCTTCAGATGTGACTCCAATCATCCATCATGGTTCAGCCTAAGTCCCATTTTTTGAGGATATTTTTTTTTCTAGCTGTGTTAATCCAATTTCAAAAACCTAAAAACTCATAAGTAGCATTTACAAAGGGTCTCTCCTTGACCAAACTTTAGTCAGAGTCTTCTGAAACTTCTCCCCAGCTGGGTCTGGACTTTTTGAACTTCTTTGTTCTATCTTAGCAAGAATCTTGTTAAAGTTAGTTTATAAATTACTCACCTTAATATCTGATAACCCCTGATATCTGACCAAATTCCTTATTCCCCACCAACCCCCAGGTGAATATGACTACCCTGCTTGCCTTCAGCAAGAATTCTGTGAGGTCACTATAGTAAAGAATTACCTTTTAGTACTTTTTCATTCACTGACCACCCCACCACACACTCTTTGACTATAAGTCTGTATTTCTCTTTGTATTCAGAATGGAGCCCAATTGTATACTGAGGTCTCTTTTTCCATATTCCAAGTCCTGAATAAATTCTATTTTACCACTTTAATTATTGTCCAGCTATGGTTTTCTTTGACAGTATGTATTGCCTGATGTTCTGAAATCTAGCAGTAGCAGGCATATATTATCACCTTCTAAAATTTATTTTATCTTTTCAAACACATTTATCTCATTTTTGAAAGTAGATTGTAAGTCTTCACAGAAGTAAACATTAATTAATAATCTTACTGGGGTACCTGGGTAGCTCAGTGAGTGAAAGCCTCTGCCTTTGGCTCAGGTCATGATCCCAGGGTGCTGGGATCGAGCCCTGCATCGGGGTCTCTGCTCGGCAGGAACCCTGCTTCCTCCTCTCTCTCTGCCTGCCTCTCTGCCTACTTGTGTCTGTCAAATAAATAAATAAAATCTTTAAAAAAAAATTCTTACTGATTGGTTCGGGAAAGTTCTGCACGTTCTCTAAAACCAACATACCTCTCAAGGAAAATTCCCTCCCAATTATTATATCTTTGGTTTTTCAAATATCTTTGTAAAAGCTTTCAAGAACCTCCATCTACTCCCAATATTATTTTATTAGTAACAACAATACTATTACTAATAACATCTGAATTTATTAATGACAAATTAAATATCAGCACTATACTAAGAACTCTACATAACCTCTTGTAGTCCTCAGATAAATCTATCAGTGCGCTAATGTTATTTTGTTGCTAATGCACTGTTTTTATAACTGCTTTCTATCTGAAGCAGAGAAATTAGCATCAAAATCTTCATCCAGTTGACTATATTATTATTATTTTCTATCTGACTAGCAAAAAACTAAAATAATCAATTTTCATGTATGTTCTGTACTTTGAAGGGGAAATAAATCACCACAGAAATTATTTTTTCCCCTCATTCCTTCCTTCTTCCACTCTTCCTTCTTTCACTTCTTATTTTGGGGAAAAAAAAATCAAGTCATCCCATAACTCACAAAAACTCACTTGAGTAAAATCTAAAGGCTATAAAATATTTGAGGATTATTTGAATCACAGTGAGCTGAGAGAATTTTGTTTCTGTTCTATTTGGCACAAGATTTTACAGAGGCAGTTTTTAAACTAATCATGTAACAAAGAGCTCATAAGAATTTACACTATTTTCTTCAGATGCCACATCCAAAAAAATTATATATATATTTCCTACTTTCTTGGCAAGTTAGTTTGTACATATCCAATTTTAGATATTAAGCATCAGCCACTTTAGTTTGAGAGGAGACTGAGATAGTTATATGCAATAAAAATATTTTTGCCAGATGTGCCCTGATTGACCAAAAAAGTAACATTCCATTTGGAAAAAAATGTGATAGACTGTGCTTAAAGTGTTGGAATCCTCATCCATCCTTCTTTTAGTAGTATATGTTGTTACTCATTATTACTTAATGTGCAAGTGTAAAGTTATGAAATTATTATCTATAATTTATAAGGTAGATATATAGTTATATCACATCAGGAAATAATCCATATATTAAAATTAGAGACAAATTAATAATTCATGGGAAATTATCTGATAATTTTAAGAGAAGTAAGTCTCAGGTCCATGCTGCATGCTATAAAAATGTATTTAACCAGCAAACAAATAAAGAGGAAGAACTGAAATGAGAAGTCTCTTATGATAAGAAAAACATTATGTCACATTTTTTCTGTCTATAATTTAATTTATTCTATTTAAACCTTTGAAATAAAAGGATACATAATTTAGCACAGTATTAATCATCACTGATTTCATCAAGTACATTGATTTCAAGACAGAATCTGAGAAAACATATGGATCAAAAGGCAAATCACACATTCAATGCAGTTTCCTTCCTTTTTAAATTTGATACCCATAGGTGGAGTGTAAGATAGAAAAAGGCATGCCTTGGAGTAATATCAGACTTCTAATTAGCATTTCTCCTCTTTTAGACTAGTTTCTCTATCACATTACAAACTTCCAAAATTCAATCATTCCAAACATGAAATGAGAAGTTACCCACCATGTACACAAGGTTTTGACACTGAGCAAGAAAACTGATACAAAATGTTTTAATATTTTTAGAAAAAAAAATGATGTAAAACTTTATAAAAAAAAAACTTTATAAAAATATTAGTCACTAATGCTTATAAAATCCTTCCTAGGTTCAAAAAATAGTGTGTGTATATATATATATATGCATATATATGTTCATTCACTAGAGCCTTACAACAAACATATGAAGAACTAACTAGGATTATTATTTCCATTTTATAAATGAGAAAACTGAGTCTTGAAGAGATGAAGTAACTTGTGCAAAGTCACATAGTAATACAAATATCTGAAATCTAAACCCAGTCAGCCTTTAAATGTCAGTGCTCTTATATTATGCAAGACTATCTCTCCATGATTACAATTGGCTGAAGTATCTCATAAAGATAATACCCCAAATAAGTACCATTACTTTATATGACCAGAGGTCATAGCAAATATTAGTAGACTATTTGTCTGAGTCCAGTCATCATGTTATAAGGAAATCAGGTGAAGTCATCTGTTTGGTAAAGGAGTTACATTCAGGTTTAGCCCTGATTTAAATGGAATAAAATTTTGATCTACATGTAGTACAATTAAACACACATACCCATGCACACACTGTTAAGTTCAGTGCTATCAAAATTATGTTTTGGAGGCATAATACTCCATAGTGTATATGGACCACATCTTCCTTATCCATTCGTCCGTCGAAGGGCATCTTGGTTCTTTCCACAGTTTGGTGACCGTGGCCATTACTGCTATAAACATTGGGGTACAGATGGCCCTTCTTTTCACTACTTCTGTATCTTTGTGGTAAATACCCAGTATTGCAATTGCAGGGTCATAGGGAAGCTCTATTTTTAATTTCTTGAGGAATCTCCACACTGTTCTCCAAAGTGGCTGCACCAATTTGCATTCCCACCAACAGTGTAAGAGGGTTCCCCTTTCTCCACATCTTCTCCAACACATGTTGTTTCCTGTCTTGCTAATTTTGGCCATTCTAACTGGTGTAAGGTGGTATCTCAATGTGTTTTGGTTTTTTTTAAATATTTATTTATTTATTTATTTATTTGACAGAGAGAGATCACAAGTAGACAGAGAGGCAGGCAGAGAGAGGGAGGGAAGCAGGCTCCCTGCTGAGCAGAGAGCACAATGTGGGACTCGATCCAAGGACCCCGAGACCATGACCTGAGCCGAAGGCAGCGGCTTAAACCACTGAGCCACCCAGGAGCCCTCAATGTGGTTTTAATTTGAATCTCCCTGATGGCTAGTGATGATGAACATTTTTTCATGTGTCTGATAGCTATTTGTCTGTCTTCATTGGAGAAGTGTCTTATGCCTCCATCAGAAAGGATGAATACCCAACTTTGTAGCAACATGGACGGGACTGGAAGAGATTATGCTGAGTGAAATAAGTCAAGCAGAGAGAGTCAAATATCATATGGTTTCACTTATTTGTGGAGCATAACAAATAACATGGAGGACATAGGGAGATGGAGACGAGATGGGAGTTGAGGGAAATTGGAAGGGGAGGTGAACCATGAGAGACTATGGACTCTGAAAAACAATCTGAGGGTTTTGAAGGGGCAGGCGATGGGAGGTTGGGGGAGCCAAGTGGAGGGTATTAAGGAGGGCATGTATTGCATGGAGCACTGGGTGTGGTGTAAGAACAATGAATTCTGTTATGCTGAAAAGAAATTAAAAAAAATTCAACTGAAAAAAAATTATGTTTTGGACACTGATATCACTTTTCTTGGGTATAATTTAAAACTAGCCTGGAAACTGATTTTTCATTACTATACAAACTCTTCCACAGACTGAAAATGACAACAATCTCTAACAAATCTCTAATTTTCAAGCTGTATGTCTTGTATACTAAAACCAGTTAGGTACAATACTTTCTTGTACTGAATATTACACAGAATATTATAGGCAAATCTCACTCATAAATATAGATGCAAAAAGTCTAAATAAATATTAGCAAATCATATCAAGTAATGTGTTGAAAAGATCATGCATCATGCTCAAGTTGAGTTTATACTAGGAAAATAAACATTTTTTCTTAGAAGAATATTTGCCTATGTGTTTGTAATATGTGCTACTAATAGATAAAAAGAGAAAGTTAATGCAGAAATTATTTTAATTAATCACCCATTCATTATAAAAACTTTTAGCACACTAATAATAGACCCTACATTCTTAACCTTATATAAGGTATTTAATTAAAACTTTACAACAAACGGGGAGGAGTCAAGATGGCGGAGAAGTAGCAGGCTGAGACTACTTCAGGTAGTGGGAGATCAGCTAGATAGCTTATCTAAAGATTGCAAACACCTACAAATCCAATGGGAGATCGAAGAGAAGAAGAACAGCAATTCTAGAAACAGAAAATCAACCACTTTCTGAAAGGTAGGACTGGCGGAGAAGTGAATCCAAAGCGACGGGAAGATAGACCGCGGTGGGAGGGGCCGGCTCCCGGCAAGCAGCGGAGCAATGGAGCACAAAATCGGGACTTTTAAAAGTCTGTTCCGCTGAGGGACATTGCTCCAGAGGCTTAACCGGGGTGAAGCCCATGCGGGGTCAGCGTGGCCTCAGGTCCCGCAGGGTCACAGAAGGATCCGGGGTGTCTGAGTGTCGCAGAGCTTACAGGTATTAGAAGGGGGAAGGCGGCTACAGAGACAGAGCCAAGGAGTGAGCTCTAAGCTCAGGTTTACCTTGAACTGCTCGCAGGCTCGGTCAGCTAGAAGCGCGGCTGGAGGCCAGGGTGACGGGAGCAATTGGGCGCTGTTCTCTGAGGGCGCACTGAGGAGTGGGGCCCCAGACTCTCGGTTCCTCCAGACCGGAGACTGGGCGGCCGCCATCTTCATTCCCGTCCTCCGGAACTCTACGGAAAGCGCTCAGGGAACAAAAGCTCCCAAAAGCAAACCCGAGCGGATTACGCAGCCCGGCCCCTGGTAAGGGCGGTGCAAATCCGCCTGGGGCAAAGACACTTGAGAATCACTACAACAGGCCCTCCCCCAGAAGATCAACAAGAAACCCAGCAAGGACCAAGTTCACCTACCAAGGAGTGCAGTTTCAATACCAAGGACAGCAGCGGAATTCCAGAGGAGGAGAAAGCAAAGCACGGAACTCATGGCTTCTCCCCATGATTCTTTAGTCTTGCAGTTAATTTAATTTTTTTTTTCTTTTTCAATTTTTTTTCTCTTCTTCTGCTAAATTTTTTTAACTTTTACCCTTTTCTTTTTTAACGTTTTTTAACTAGTTTATCTAACATATATATATATTGTTTTCCATTTTATATTTTTTCATTATTGGTTTTCTTTTTTTATTTGTTTCTTTTTTTCTTTTTTTCTTTTGTTTTTTTCTTTTTTGCTTTCTGAACCTCTTTATATCCCCTTCCCCCCCCCCTCACGATTTGGGATCTCTTCTGATTTGGCTAAAGCATATTTTCCTGGGGTTGTTGCCACCCTTTTAGTATTTTACTTGTTCCTTCATATACTCTTATCTGGACAAAATGACAAGGCGGAAAAATTCACCACAGAAAAAAGAACAAGAGGCAGTACCAAAGGCTAGGGACATAATCAATACAGACATTGGTAATATGTCAGATCTAGAGTTCAGAATGATGATTCTCAAGGTTCTAGCCGGGCTTGAAAAAGGCATGGAAGATATTAGAGAAACCCTCTCGGGAGATATAAAAGCCCTTTCTGGAGAAATAAAAGAACTAAAATCTAATCAAGTTGAAATCAAAAAAGCTATTACTGAGGTGCAATCAAAAATGGAGGCTCTCACTGCTAGGATAAATGAGGCAGAAGAAAGAAGCAGTGATATAGAAGACCAAATGACAGAGAATAAAGAAACTGAGCAAAAGAGGGACAAACAGCTACTGGACCACGAGGGCAGAATTCGAGAGATAAGTGACACCATAAGACGAAACAATATTAGAATAATTGAGATTCCAGAAGAAGAAGAAAGAGAGAGGGGAGCAGAAGGTATATTGGAGAGAATTATTGGAGAGAATTTCCCCAATATGGCAAAGGGAACAAGCATCAAAATCCAGGAGGTTCAGAGAACCCCCCTCAAAATCAATAAGAATAGGTCCACACCCCGTCACCTAATAGTCAAATTTACAAGTCTTAGTGACAAAGAGAAAATCCTGAAAGCAGCCCGGGAAAAGAAGTCTGTAACATACAATGGTAAAAATATTAGATTGGCAGCAGACTTATCCATAGAGACCTGGCAGGCCAGAAAGAGCTGGCATGATATATTCAGAGCACTAAAAGAGAAAAACATGCAGCCAAGAATACTATATCCAGCTAGGCTATCATTGAAAATAGAAGGAGAGATTAAAAGCTTCCAGGACAAACAAAAACTGAAAGAATTTGCAAACACCAAACCAGCTCTACAGGAAATATTGAAAGGGGTCCTCTAAGCAAAGAGAGACCCTAAAACTAGTAGATCAGAAAGGAACAGAGACAATATACAGTAACAGTCACCTTACAGGCAATACAATGGCACTAAATTCATATCTCTCAATAGTTACCCTGAATGTTAATGGGCTAAATGCCCCAATCAAAAGGCACAGGGTATCAGAATGGATAAAAAAACAAAACCCATCTATATGATGCCTACAAGAAACTCATTTTAAACCCGAAGACACCTTCAGATTTAAAGTGAAGGGGTGGAAAGAATTTACCATGCTAATGGACATCAGAAGAAAGCAGGAGTGCCAATCCTTATATCAGATCAATTAGAATTTAAGGCAAAGGCTATAATAAGAGATGAGGAAGGACACTATATCATACTCAAAGGATCTGTCCAACAAGAAGATCTAACAATTTTAAATATCTATGCCCCTAACGTGGGAACAGCCAAATATATAAACCAATTAATAACAAAATCAAAGAAACACATCAACAATAATACAATAATAGTAGGGGACTTTAACACCCCCCTCACTGAAATGGACAAATCATCCAAGCAAAAGATCAACAAGGAAATAAAGGCCTTGAATGACACACTGGACCAGATGGATATCACAGGTATATTCAGAACATTTCATCCCAAAGCAACAGAATACACATTCTTCTCTAGTGCACATGGAACATTCTCCAGAATAGACCACATCCTCGGTCCTAAATCAGGTCTCAACCGGTATCAAAAGATTGGGATCATTCCCTGCATATTTTCAGACCACAATGCTCTGAAGCTAGAACTCAATCATAAGAGGAAATTTGGAAAGAACCCAAATACATGGAGACTAAACAGCATCCTTCTAAAGAATGAATGGGTCAACCAGGAAATTAAAGAAGAATGGAAAAAATTCATGGAAACAAATGATAATGAAAAATACAATGGTTCGAAATCTGTGGGACACAACAAAGGCAGTCCTGAGAGGAAAATATATAGCGGTACAAGCCTCTCTCAAGAAACAAGAAAGGTCTAAGGTACACAACCTAACCCTACACCTAAAGGAGCTAGAGAAAGAACAAGAAATAAACCCTAAACCCAGCAGGAGAAGAGAAATCATAAAGATCAGAGCAGAAATCAATGAAATAGAAACCCAAAAAACAATAGAACAAATCAACGAAACTAGGAGCTGGTTCTTTGAAAGAGTTAATAAGATTGATAAGCCCCTGGCCAGACTTATCAAAAAGAAAAGAGAAGGACCCAAATCAATAAAATCATGAATGAAAGAGGAGAGACCACAACTAACACCAAAGAAATACAGACAATCATAAGAACATACTATGAGCAACTCTATGCCAACAAATTTGACAATCTGGAAGAAATGGATGCATTCCTAGAGACATATAAACTACCACAACTGAACCAGGAAGAAAAAGAAAGCCTGAACAGACCCATAACCAGTAAGGAGATTGAAACAGTCATCAAAAATCTCCAAACAAACAAAAGCCCAGGGCCAGACGGCTTCCTGGGGGAATTCTACCAGACATTTAAGGAAGAACTAATTCCTATTCTCCTGAGACTGTTCCAAAAAATAGAAATGGAAGGAAAACTTCCCAACTCATTTTATGAAGCCAGCATCACCTTGATCCCAAAACCAGACAAGGATCCCATCAAAAAAGAGAACTACAGACCAATATCCTTGATGAACACATATGCAAAAATTCTCACCAAAATACTAGCCAACAGGATTCAACAGTACATTAAAAGGATTATTCACCACGACCAAGTGGGATTTATTCCAGGGCTGCAAGATTGGTTCAACATCCGCAAATCAATCAATGTGATACAACACATTAATAAAAGAAAGAACAAGAACCATATGATACTCTCCATAGATGCTGAAAAAGCATTTGACAAAGTACAGCATCCCTTCCTGATCAAAACTCTTCAAAGTATAGGGATAGAGGGCACATACCTCAATATTTTCAAAGTCATCTATGAAAAACCCATCGCAAATATCATTCTCAATGGAGAAAAACTGAAAGCATTTCCGCTAAGGTCAGGAACACGGCAGGGATGTCCGTTATCACCACTGCTATTCAACATAGTACTAGAAGTCCTAGCCTCAACAATCAGACAACAAAAAGAAATTAAAGGCATCCAAATCGGCAAAGAAGAAGTCAAACTATCACTCTTCACAGATGATATGATACTATATGTGGAAAACCCAAAAGACTCCACTCCAAAACTGCTAGAACTTGTACAGGAATTCAGTAAAGTGTCAGGATATAAAATCAATGCACAGAAATCAGTCGCATTTCTCTACACCAACAACAAGACAGAAGAAAGAGAAATTAAGGAGTCCATCCCATTTACAATTGCACCCAAAACTATAAGATACCTAGGAATAAACCTAACCAAAGAGACTAAGAATCTATACTCAGAAAACTATAAAGTACTCATGAAAGAAATTGAGGAAGACACAAAGAAATGGAAAAATGTTCCATGCTCCTGGATTGGAAGAATAAATATTGTGAAAATGTCTATGCTACCTAAAGCAATCTACACATTTAATGCAATTCCTATCAAAGTACCATCCATTTTTTTCAAAGAAATGGAACAAATAATCCTAAAATTTATATGGAACCAGAAAAGACCGCAAATAGCCAACGGAATATTGAAAAAGAAAGCCAAAGTTGGTGGCATCACAATTCCAGACTTCAAGTTCTACTACAAAGCTGTCATCATCAAGAGAGAATGGTACTGGCACAAAAACAGACACATAGATCAATGGAACAGAATAGAGAGCCCAGAAATAGACCCTCAACTCTATGGTCAACTAATGTTCGACAAAGCAAGAAAGAATGTCCAATGGAAAAAAGACAGCCTCTTCAATAAATGGTGTTGGGAAAATTGGACAGCCAAATGCAGAAAAATGAAATTGTATCATTTCCTTACACCACACACGAAAATAGACTCAAAATGGATGAAGGACCTCAATGTGAGAAAGGAATCCATTAAAATCCTTGAGGAGAACACGGGCAGCAACCTCTTCGACCTCAGCCGCAGCAACATCTTCCTAGGAACATCGCCAATGGCAAGGGAAGCAAGGGCAAAAATGAACTATTGGGATTTTATCAAGATCAAAAACTTTTGCACAGCAAAGGAAACAGTTAACAAAACCAAAAGACAACTGACAGAATGGGAGAAATTATTTGCAAACGACATATCAGATAAAGGGCTAGTGTCCAGAATCTATAAAGAACTTAGCAAACTCAACACCCAAAGAACAAATAATCCAATCAAGAAATGGGCAGAAGACATGAACAGACATTTCTGCAGAGAAGACATCCAGATGGCCTACAGACACATGAAAAAGTGCTCCATATCACTCAGCATCAGGGAAATACAAATCAAAACCACAATGAGATATCACCTCACACCAGTCAGAATGGCTAAAATTAACAAGTCAGGAAATGACAGATGCTGGCGAGGATGCGGAGAAAGGGGAACCCTCCTACACTGTTGGTGGGAATGCATGCTGGTGCAAGCACTCTGGAAAACAGCATGGAGGTTCCTCAAAATGTTGAAAATAGAACTACCCTATGACCCAGCAATTGCACTGCTGAGTATTTACCCTAAAGATACAAACGTAGTGATTCGAAGGGGCTCGTGCACCCGAATGTTTATAGCAGCAATGTCTACAATAGCCAAACTATGGAAAGAAACTAGATGTCCATCAACAGACGAATGGATAAAGATGTGGTATATATACACAATGGAATACTATGCAGCCATCAAAAGGAATGAAATCTTGCCATTTGCGACAACGTGGATGGAACTAGAGGGTATTATGCTTAGCGAAATAAGTCAATCGGAGAAAGACAACTATCATATGATCTCCCTGATATGAGGAAGAGGAGATGCAACATGGGGGTTAAGGGGGTAGGAGAAGAGTAAATGAAGCAAGATGGGATTGGGAGGGAGATAAACCATAAGTGACTCTTAATCTCACAAAACAAACTGAGGGTTGCTGGGGGGAGGGGGGTTGGGAGTGCGGGTGGGGTTATTAGGGACATTGGGGAGGGTATGTGCTATAGTGAGTGCGGTGAAGTGTGTAAACCTGGCGATTCACAAACCTTTTCCCCCTGGGGAAAAAAATATATGTTTATAAAAAATAAAATTAAAAAAAAAAAAAACCTTTACAACAAACATTATTCTAAATAAGAATAAGAAATGAGAACTAAAAAATTAAGTTTCCTGTGACTGTTGTAAGACGTTACCACAATCTGGGTTGTTTAAAACAAAAGATATTTGTTTTCTCTCAATTCTGGAGGTTAGAAGTCTGAAACTATTATTACTAGGCTGAAATCTCGGTGTCAACAAGAAGATGCTGTCTCCAGAGACATTAAGGGAGAATCTGTTCCATACCTCTTCTAGTTACTCATGGCTGCTGGCATTCCTTGACTTATGACTGAGTCATACCTCTCTCTGTCTCCTCAGTCACATTGTCTTTTCATCTATGCCTCAAATCTCTTTTTCTCTTTTCTAAGGACATTTGTAATTGCATTTAGGGCTCACATTGGTAATATGGGATTATTTCCCCATCTCAAAATCCTTTACTTTAGCACATCAACAAAGAACCTTTTTTCACCATATAAAGTAACAGTCATAGGTTTCACTGATTAGGACAAGGATATGTTTTGGGGGATATATGGGAATTGGTAATATGGGATTATTTCCCCATCTCAAAATCCTTTACTTAAGCACATCAACAAAGAACCTTTTTTCACCATATAAAGTAACAGTCATAGGTTTCACGGATTAGGACAAGGATATGTTTTGGGGGACCATTTTTCAATCTACTACAAGAATTATCTCAAATAAGAAAAAATATTTATTCCTAAGTATCTTTTTTTATAATTGAAAATGTTGTTATTCTTTTTACTTTCTATGTTTTAACTATTCGATCCTAACTACTATCCTTCTTTTAAACTGTACCCCAATGTTCATAGCAGCAATGGCCACAGTCATCAAACTGTGGAAAGAACCAAGATGGCCTTCAACAGTCAAATGGATAAAGAAGATATGGTCCATATATACAATGGAATATTATGCCTCCCTCAAAAAGGATGAATACCCAATTTTTGTATCAACATGGATGGGACTGGAGGAGATTATGCTGAGTGAAATAAATCAAGCAGAGAAAGTCAATTATCATATGGTTTCACTTACTTGTGGAGCATAAGGAATAAAGTGGAGGA
The DNA here is from genome assembly GCF_010015895.1 of Lontra canadensis. Lineage (NCBI taxonomy): Eukaryota > Metazoa > Chordata > Mammalia > Carnivora > Mustelidae > Lontra > Lontra canadensis. The sequence goes on from NW_022631001.1 coordinate 4,204,087, forward strand.
CACTAGGAGAAGGGAAGGAAAAGTGAATTGGGGGAAATCGGAAGGAGAGACGAAGCATGAGAGACTACGGACTCTGAGAAAGGAATAAAGGGTTTTGGAAGGGAGAGGGGTGGGGGGATGGTTTAGCCTGGTGATGTATATTAAGCAGGACACGTATTACATGGAGCACTGGGTGTGGTGCATAAACAATGAATCTTGGATCACTGAAAAAAATAAAATTAAAAAAAAGAAGAAGAAAAAGAAGATGTTTATGCAGAAATTATTTCTGTGCATATTATTTATATATAAAGGGAAAACTTTAAAACTTATAGAAGACATGACTGAATATCTATGATATTAGAATAAGATAGCATTACTTAAAATACAGAATACTAAGCACAAATGGGAGATTTCTAGATTGATAAATTCATGTATATACAATAAACTTCTGTTGATCAGAAGATACCATAAAAACATTAAAAGACAAATCAGAAAATGGGTATTAACTACAAATAATTAAATAGAGAAATGGCTAATTTATACAAAATATGATTAATAAAAATGTTAAATGGCACATAACCTCTTTTCTTTCTTTTCTTTTCTTTTTTTTTTTTTTTTTGGTTTATTTATTTTGGAGAGGGAGAGAAAGAGAGACCGAAGGAGTATGGGGGAGAGGCAGAAGGAAAGGGAGAGAGAATCTCAACCAGACTCCCTGCTGAGCCTGAAACCTGAAGTGGGGCTTCATCTAACAAGCCTGAGATCATGATCTGAGCCAAAACCAAGAATCAGACACTTAAACTACTGAGCCACCCAGGTGCCCTAATAACCTCTTTAACAGGGAAATTCAAATTAAGATCACATTGAGATACTACTTTATATCCATTCCACCAGAAAAGCGACAGTAAAATGCTTTATAGTACTAAACATTGCCAAGAATTTGGCATTAAATGAACCTTCAAACCTTTTATTAAAATTAATAATGGTTGACCATTTAAGAGTGAAAATGATGTCACCCCAGAAAGCTGAATGTGTCCCTACTCTATGACTCAGTAAGTATATTCCAAGAAAGAGAACATTTTAATTTATGAACATTAGAAGGCTTTAGCTCAATATGCACGTCTATTCTTTTTAAAATGATTACTCCAGAATTTCAAACTCATCTTAGACCTCTTTCCCCTTCAAACTTTAAATACACAACCCATTAAACACCATAAATTCTCCCTTCTCTGTACTGTCAAGATCCTGATAGAAGATATTATTATTTGCCATCAGAATATAAAAGTAACACAATCATTCCTTCACAGTCACTCTCCATCTAGCACATATTTTTTTTCAAATGTGAATCTGATCACTTCACCACATTGCCCCCAAATTTTCAGTGGTTCTTTGCATAAAGTAAAAATGACATAAAAAGTCTGCATTGTATGCATAGCCACTCACCTATATTTCCAATATTACCTGGTGCCAGCCTTGCTGCTCTTAACACTTTAACCACATTTTTCTTCTTTCATTTTTTTCAACATCCCAAATGCTTTCTTACCTTAGAATGACTATATAACATAATTCCCGATTATTACCAGAAAATACTTCCCTTATACCTTTACTTAATTTTACCTCATTTTCAAGTTACAAATTCAGTACTGTCCCTTGAGGAAGTTTTCCTTCCCCAACTCCTGATATCTCCTTGTGCTCCACACTCAATGAATTACCTTCATGTTTTTCATAATAGCATGTATTATCTTTTGCAATTAATTATGGAATAATTCTCTTTTGGATTTTGTTTATCCTGGAGCTGTCATCTTACTTACAGATAATGCCTTAATTTTCACTTTATATACCCATTTCCTAGCACAATGCTGTGTATTGAATGGACCTTATAAAATGCTAGTTGAATGAATAAAAGAAAAACAAGTATTACCAAAGATTCAACAAATTAAGACTTTTTTTACTAGCACAAAATCTTGTACCAATGATGTATTGAAAACCTATTTAACTGAATTAAAAAGAAAAAAAAACATTCATTGTCAACACTCTAATTAAATATTCCAATGAATAAATGATGGGCAAAAAAAAATAAAAAAGACAATTTAATTTGGTCAGCACATATTTATTAAGCATCTGCTATGTTCAAACCACTTTGTTAACCTCTAGGGATTCAGTGGTAAAACAGACAGATAATCCCTACCTTCATACTGTTAGGATGACAGTAGGCTGTGTTCAAACTGACAGAACATTATTCCTCTATTAGGTCATTAGCCTAGCAAAGCAGAATTGCTCCCTAATAGGCACTTTTGAACTGTTTGCCTGAAACATTTGAAAGAAGGCTTCACAAAGGAGCTCCCTAAACTCCTTTGAGAGTTTATTTTGTACCTGAGCAAATTTCACAGTTGGGATGCTTTCAGGATGCTGAGTCTAACTTTTTCTACAAAGTCTTCAGAAGAGATTGCTGTTTAAAGAAGTTGCAATTAAATGCAGAATTACACAAATATAACAAGTTTTCAGTATTTTAATGTTGAGATTATGTGTTAAGCATCTTGAGAAATGCTAACATTTTAAAAGAGAAAAGCAAAATATTTATTAAGTGAAACAAACATACACACATTGTTCAAATTATTATAGTATGAACTTTCAAAAACAAAAGTTAAAAAAAGGTAATATATGCTAAGGACACATAAATATTAGCCCAAACGAATAATATTGGAGTTCAGAATGACCTCTGAAATCTGGAAATGAAAGAAAAAAGATTAACAGAAGAGTTTGGAATTGAGCTAATTTTAGAGAAACAAAAGATTTTAAAACTGCTAGGTAGCAGAAAAGTAATCTGAGTAGAGGAAACAGGTGATCAGTGAGGAAAAGGAAAGAAAGCAGAGGCTTACTCTGAAATGGGGAAGTTGGTCTGGCAGAGGTAGAGATTTCATCAAAGTAATTGGGAGAAAGTAACATTGACTAGCAAGGTAAAGATTGATACACAAGGCAGTAGGTATGATAGGATTTTAAAAAGCCATTGAATAATTTAGAATTTATGTTAAAAATCCCTTTAACTACTATCCTGAATTGCTTACTGCCATTTAATAAATAGGCAATTAGTCTCCCCAACTTAATTATAAGGGTTTGTTTGGTTTTTGGTTTGTTTTTTTGAGAGCAAGTTTATGTACTCCATGTACTGTAGAGGTGATGGTCTTACACTGATAGACTCACTTCTTAGATCCAGTGCTCATAAAACCAGCATTCATTCACTTAATTATTCCCTATATATTTATTGAGAGACTGCCCTGTGCCTGGTACCACTCTGAAAACTGGTCACATGTTTAACAGACATCGATTCTTTTTTTTTTTTTTTTTAAAGACTTTGTTTATTTATTTGTCAGAGAGACAGAGAGAGCACAAATAAGAAGAATGTCAGGCAGAGGGAGAAGTAGGTTCCCCGCTAAGCAAAGAGCCCCATGTGGGGCTCTATCCCAGTACCAGTACCAGTGGAAGGCAGACTCTTAACTGACTGAGCCACCCTGGTGTCCCCAGACATCAATTCTAAGTAAGGGATTATCTGTGGTCTTACACTACAGCCAAATTTTGGTACTTTACACAGAATTTAGACCCTCTAAGGATGGATAGTTGGCCAAAGTAGCAAATCAGTCTTTTAGCCTAATTACATCTTAATATCATTACAACTCCATAATTAATCCAGAATAGGCACTACTGTATAATTTATTAACTTTTGTTAATTTTTTATCATGTGTATTTATCATATCTAGTACAGCTGTTTATGACATATCATATTAGCTTGAAATTCCCATTCTCATTTAAACTTTTCAGTCTGGTACCACCTAATATGACTTTTCTCTCTGACAAGATTGATTTCAAGTTTTTTTTCCATTGAAGTCAAGGAATATAAACCAGGTCATAAAACTGTAAGTCCTAAAAACAGTCTGCCTTAGGAAATCTAGGGCATTCAGCCCTTAGATGAAGAGACCATGCAAACCAGGCAGTGTTTTTCAGCTCAGCACCCTCTGAGCTAGGAAACAGTTGGCTCCATTTAAATAAGTTAAAAATAGACTAACCAGCAGTTAAAATTTCCAACACAGCAAAAAAGCAGTGAGGACAAGGTTTATTCTTTGATCTCCAAAGGTTTGCTTCATTGAGTCTGATAATGGTGCATGACGTGAAGAATGTTAGCTATACTCTAGTCTCACATTACCTGGGTTTTACTTAGTCATCAGTGTAATTTATCTAAAGGCAACTTGCCTCTAAAAAAAGAGCTCAGCTTGAAGCTATCTAGCTTACACAGCAGGAGTTTCTAGAAATTTTACTGCTGGTAAGGAAACCCTTATTTATTGAATCAGGGATCCTTGTTAACATTTTGACTGCACTAGCTTGCAGGCAGGAAACTTTTTTTTTTTTCCCTTGTTGCCAGATTGGTCTTAAATTTGTAGGACCCTAGAATATATGCAGATTTAAGCACTAACCCTAAATCCAGGAATTAAAGTAGACCAGAATGACAAAAGTTATTTTAAAATAAAATCCTTTCTCATTTATTTAAAAGCACTAGCTATTTTTAGGGGAGGGATTTGAAGGTAGCTAATAGTTATAACTAAACCCTATTAAGATAGTGTTCTCTAGGGAGTACAGTTTGTGCAAGTGTCCATGCTGCAGTAGAGGAAGCTTGGTAATTATATTCAGGTAGATTTCACACTGCATAAAATTTTTACTAAGTTGATGAGAGTTTACAACTGTACATTACAAGTAAGAGCACTTATTTTTAACTGCATATAAATGAGGGGGAAGAAAGCAAATTTCAATAACAAATAGTATCATCTCTGAATATTCCATGACAAACACTATGTGGGTTACTCTCAGACATTTGCAATGAGTTCCAGGTTTTCCTTAGGTCCCACCGGATAAAGGTAAAGAATAAATTAATCGAACTATCCCTACTGCACAGCCAATGTACAAAGTATAGTTGCTTTGATCAGTGAAGGGCAGGAAGTAAAGGCAGAGAAAGTGTTAGTAACAGTTATACAACAGATGCAGAAATAGGAGAACTGAATTGAGAATGGGACTAAATCCTCAGTCCCAGATCCTAAGCTTATCATATTCCCGTTCTTTCTTCTGTTCTTTCATTCATCCATCAATTATGTTTTAGGTATTAAACACAAGTTATGAGTCAACTGCCATCTCTAGTGAAGGAAGTCACAATTTAGTGAGAAACAAAATCATTTAAATAGATACTACAACACAACTCTGGAAGTGTGATTATAGTCATGATTAACAAAGAAGAGAAGTATTGCGAAATTGGAGAGAGCCTCTCTGTGAACTGGCTCTTGAACTGGGTCTGGAAGAGTGAGTAGGAGTTTTTCAGCAGAAAAAGAGGAGGAAAATTTTCTAGATAATTACGGTGGCATATAAAGAAGGTCAAAATTGCAGATTAAAGCAACAGCACTAACATGAATGTGTACCTATGTAAAAGTAAAAAGTTAAAAAGGAAGTTTGACCCATGGAAAACAATGATGAGAAATATTTTCTGGTGAGATTTTATGTACCAGAAAGGGACTTTTTTACATTTTAAAATATAGGTAACCCCCCCCAACCCCGGAAATCTTTCCATTTACAATGAAGTGGATGGAACTAGAGGGTATTATGCTGAGTGATATAGGTCAGTCAGAGAAAGACAATTATCATATGATCTCTCTGATATGAGGAATTTGAGAAACAAGACAAAGGATCATATGGGAAGGGAAGGAAAAATGAAACAAGATGAAACCAGAGAGGGAGATAAACCATAAGAGACTCTTAATCTCAGGAAACAAAATGAGAGTTACTAGAATAAAGGAGGGGTGGGTTGGGGTGGCTGGGTGATGGACACTGGGGAGGGTATGTGCTATGGTGAGTGCTGTGAATTGTGTAAGACTGATGAATCACAGACCTGTACTCCTCAAGCAAATAATACATTATATGTTAATAAAAAATATATAGGCAACATGCAGTTCGAGATATTTTAAATAAGAAATGAGAACTTCTCATATTTTTGTTTAAAGATACTAACTTGGGGAAGAAACTGAAATAAGCACTTACAGTAACAGTGCAGTCAAGACACAGGAAGGACCTGAATGAAGGGGCAGTAAATATGGAGAAAAGTGACCCAACTTGAATGATATGCCTGAATAGCATGCTACAGGTTTTCAATGTGATGAATTTGATTTTGTCAACTATTGATACAGTTATAATGAAATCTGAAATCTAGACTATATTTTAGTATTCCATAACAGATTGTATTTTGTTTTTACAAGAGGACTTTTTATGTGTTTTATGGTCACTGATCAATTCTATTTCCTTTTAGTTTACCTTTCTATATTAAGTGCTGCCTTCCCTATGTTTTTCAAAACTCTAGAATACAGTAACTATATTTATACATACATCACTTATGACAAAGTCACTTTAGACTTTGAGTATTATGCTAATCTTAGTATCTTATAAGGTTTTAGCACTTTCAAAATTACTTTCAAAGAACTTACTTCATGTGTTTCTCCTAACAAATTAGGAAAACATTGTGTGAAAAAAATAAGACACTGAGGAACTTTAGTATTTTGACCAATGTCACACAGTATTCCAAAACTGACATTCTGACCATAAATATAGAAACTATTCTTTACACCATCATACCTGTTTTATTGAATTCTTAATGTTATTTGTGCCTTCAAGCTGTATGATTTATTTTCATTTTATAATTCTGAATCTCTGTGTCTTTACTAAAGACTGATTTTTTTAGTGTAACCACAAAAAGATTGAAATTAGTAAGACCCTTATATATTTAAAGAACACTGGATGGAAAAGTGGAATAATGGAGGACCTGATTTTAAAATACTTATTCTGAATCCAGTGAGAAAGAGATCTTCTAAAGTATTCTATACTTCACACATTTAGCTACTCAGTAGTTACAAAATATAATAACTACTAAAAAGATATTAGTATTGACAGAAGTATATGTACTAGAAACAATGGCTTATAAGCTTCCTATTTTTCTTCACTGTCAAATTTTTAAAGACAGCTCTCCCATTATCATCTCTAATTATTCACTTCCCATGAAATCTAGTTTCATCAAATCAATCATTCCATTGAATGACCTTTTCATTACAAAACTCAATGGTCACTTCTCAGCTCTCTCAAATGAAATCTTGGTATCACTGAAAACTTAAGAAAATTTCTTCTTTAAAAAATTGCTTTTATCTTTCACCTTCATCATGGTCAATAGGAACTCACAAACCATAATAAGTTCATAATCTATCATGTAGCTTTTAAAAATTGCAGCCCCTGGGGCACCTGAGTGGCTCAGTTGATTAAGCGCTAGCCAAATCAGGATTTTGGCTCCAGTCATGATCTCAGGGTCCTGAGACTGAGCCCCAGGTCCAGTTCCACACTCAGTAGGGAGTCTGCTTGAGAATGTCTCTCCCCCACCGCCCCCCCCAACAAGAGCATTCTCTCTCTCCCTCTCTCTCTCTAAAATAAAAAATAAAAATTTTTAAAATGCAAGCTCCCCAAAATTCCAATATTCATTTTTTTAAACTTTTAATTCTTTTCTTCTTTTACTTTTTTCATTATGTTAGTCACCATACAGTACATCATTAGCTTTTGAGGTAGTGTTCCATGATTCATTATTAGCACATTCATTTCTTTAATCCTACAACACAAAACAGTTAAAGGTAAGAAGAGCAAAGTCCCCCAAAAGTTCCAGTTTTGTACTGTGTATTTTCTTTGATACATATTTTTCATTTTTTTTTAATTTTGATGAGTAGGTACATTGGTATTAGTGGTTATATGTGTATTAACATCAGCTTTAATTTTTTAATCTTTTGTCTGCCAATATACTATGGTATTCTTTAATTCCCACATATTACCTAACCAGCATACAGTGATTTAAATCTCTTTCACCTTTTCATTCCCTTCTGATCATATTTAGTAGCATTTTTTTCTATTTGTCAAACAATGTAATGTTTATATAATATATATATATATATATATATATATATATTTTTTTTTTTTAATCTATGTTACCACCTTTGATTGAGTCTTGGCTCTATAATTTAAAATAATAAATGATCCAATAGTCTCCCTTTTTTTTTTTTTTTTTCAGTTTCCCCAGATTATGGTTAGGTGGCACTTACCTTCTGGTGGAATTCTCAGGTACTATACCTGAGAACATACAGAGCACATGTATAATATATTCTGGAGTTCTTGAAGGTACCACCCTTATTTCTGTGTCTTTCATACTTGAAGGAGAGCTTGGCTTTATATAAAATCTCTGGTTCATTTTTCTTTAAATTTTTTGAAAATAGTGCTTTACTGTTGACTTGCTTTGTACATTTTTTAATAAAAACAAGTCTTTTTCCCCCTGTATGTTTTTTGATCTTACTGTCTAGAAGCACTGAGGACTTTTTTCAATACTTTAATTTTAATAGTTTTAGTATGATATGTCTTAAAAATTGATTGTTCTGGTGTCAATGAATAGTTCCTAGTCTTCTTTTATCTGTACTTATTTATTTTTAAGTAGGCTCCACACCCAGTGCAGGGCTTGAACTCACAACCCTGAGATCAAGACCAGAGACCAAGAGTCAGATGCTCTACCAAATGAGCCTCCCACGTGCTCTCCAAAGTCTTCTTTTATTTCTAGGAGTTTCCTTAGATTATACTTTAAATATCTTTTCCATTATTCTGCTTAGTTTAGGTTTGTTTTGTTTTGTTTTTTTAAAGATTTTTATTTATTTATTTGACAGAGAGAGATCACAAGTAGGCAGAGAGGCAGGCAGAGAGAAAGGAGAAAGCAGGCTCCCTGCCAAGCAGAGAGCCTGATGTGGGGCTCGATCCCAGGACCCTGGCATCATGACCTGAGCCGAAGGTAGAGGCTTTAACTCACTGAGCCACCCAGGCAGCTCTATTTAGTTTAGTTTTGATTTTCTCTTCAGGTACTCCAATATTCATTTGCTAGATATTCTGTACATGTCTTTTGTTTACTTCTTTACTCTCTTCTTTAATGATTTTTATTCGTGTGGTTACCTTCCTACTTTTCTTTATTAGTCTTATTAAATTTTCATACAAATATTATTCTTCCTTGCGCATTTGCATTAAATATTTACTTCTAAAATGATTTTTCCTTTTTTATTATTTTTCCCTAAGTTTAATCAACTGTTGTTAAATTTATTCATATTTTTATTCACTACTGTTTTAATTTTTGAATTTTTCATTCCAGGTATATTTTTATAACCAAAAAGCCTTACAGGCAAGATTTAATTTCATTTGAAGTGTTCTAGTATGGTATTCTTCTAATTAATAGCTGGTTTTGAGGGCACCTATCTAGCTCAGTCAGTTAAGCCTCCAACTCTTGGTTTTTGGCTCAAGTCACAATACTGAGGTCATGAGATGGAATCCCAAGCTGGGCTCCATGTTGGACGTGGAGCCTGCTTAAGATTCTCTCTCTCTTCTTCTGCCCCCCTGCCCCCTCACTCTCTCTCTCCCCATCTCTCAAAAAAAAATAGTTATTTTTTGAGAAAACATCAACTGTAATATTTTGATTTATATTTTCTGGTATTCCCTATACTTAGGCATTTTTGGAAGTTTCCTGGTTTACAAGTGCCCTCTTTTCTTAATTAAAAAGAGTACATTTCCTTTAATTAAAGATATTTGATGGGGGGAGTAGAGTCAGACTTACTTGCTTCTTATTTTATCTCTTTAGAATCCTTAATTTTGCTCTCCTTATTCCTTCTTTTCATTCAATGCTGTGGCTCCAAGGTTAATCACATCTTCTTTATTTACTAGATTATACCCAGAACTCATACTTCCTCAAAGATGATACTCCACTCACCTTCAATTTTAAACCATTCCTTGTTAGGTACGAAAGTACACTCATTAGTTTGTGATTACTATTGGACTTTATTTCCCTGGCATTGGTTATGTTTGCATTTCATCTTATTTTTAATGCTCCCTTCCCTTCTTCATGGACTCTGACATTCTTTCTTCTTGCACTGTCTGGTCTGAAGTTATGGTAAGGTCTCTTTTAGATTGAGGCATTTATTTTCCTATGTATAGGTAATTTGAAGGTCGTGTTATCCTCTGAATTCTGGGATTGTTAAAAATATGGTCCATGTATTTTTATGTGTTCTTACAGACTTGGATGAATGTGTGTAGGAATTTAAAATCAGACAGCTTCCATTATCCCCCATACTCCCATTCAAATATTTTTAAGCACAATTTGTTCAGGTAAAGGTAAAACCAAAATGATATTCTGAAGCAAAAATATTCTGACATGGTTGAACTGAAATATTGTGCGTAATATTATAAAAGGTTCTTGAATTTTTATAACCTTGCATCTAACAATATTTAACAGGATCAAAATCTAAGACTACAGGTAGAGAAATTTCCTTTCTTTTCAATTTAAAGAAACAAATGGGGTTCTGGGTAAAAACTGCAAGAAGGGAAATAAAGGGCATGATTCTAGTTTGTGGGCCTGAATTATGATGGCAGGCTGGATTAAGGAGGGGAAAAAGTAAAGTAAGAAACCTCATGAGGAGATTTGCAGTTTATGAATGCTAGAACCCTTTAATAGTTCACTTCCCCTAGGCTTCTTTCTTTCTTTCCACATGGCAATTTATTTGTGTTACCCCAAGACTCTAGAAGGGTTGTATAAACATTACAGAGTATTGTTGAATATCTGGTGAATCAAGGAATAGTAACTATGCCACATTTGGGGAAAGGGTTAAGGTGGTATTAGCTGTAAACTAGGTAAATGAATTACAAGATGAATTCTCACTACCATTTTGATGACAAACAAAACAGATTTGTGGAACACGCAGACATTCATTACAGAAAAGAAAGTAGCCTCATATGAACAAACTTGTTTTGTAAATGTATCAGAAATTATAGTTAAGGTTACTTTTATTTGTGGATTGAAAGGAAATGATGTTTGAAGCCTGGATAATTTATGAATATTCAATATACATATTAATGAGTCCTGACCCTTAATCCCAATACATCAAACCCATCTTGAATTTATTAAAGCAAAAACTGAAGAAATTATTATCTTTCAAGAGGTTAAGTGCAGGCCTGGGTTTAGTTACATCCTAGAACTAGGGACATGAATGATATAAGTGTCTCTTGATATCTCATCTCTATCTCTTCCATACAAAAATTCTAAAAGTGATTGTGGTAATGGTTACCTACCTCTGAATATACCGGGCAATTCAAAATCATTGAATTGTACACTTAAATAAGTGAATTTTATGGTATGTGAACTATATCTGACTAAAACTATTGTCAAAAAAGGAAAGAAGGTACTTTTTTTTTTTTTTTTCCCCAGACAGTTTCCTTCTGTTCTTTTTTAAAACCAGGGAATAGAGTTACTGGTGAACTCCAAATTATGGAAAATTCAACATAAATTTAAGCAGGAATTTTGATCATTTCTCTCTCTTCACAAGAGCATGGAAAAACCAACCAATCACATTTCATTGGGATCCCAGAAAGAGTGGCTAATTTGAGTTCCCCAGAGACTCGAAAATTTTCCAGAGATTTATAAATTCTATGAGCTTCCTGAAAGGTTATTCAGAATACTAAGTGGCTTGAGCATCTAGGTTATCTTGTTATGCTTTTTGCAATAGAATTCACTCCAGGACTCAATATTTTTTTCCCATTTTTCATGTTTATCTTTTTTGTTTTGTTTTGTTCCAATTGTAATCAATTATTCCTCATTCTTTGGATTTCTTTTTCAAATTCCAGACAAAAAACAATCTGATTGAATTTCAGTTTAGTCACAGGCATTTTTGCTGGTCTATCCCTTGCTGTATAATTTTCATGAGTAGGTTTTAAGCTTTGTAGTTCTGTATCTTATGGGAAGAAATGGCCCCTCAGTAAAAAATAATTCATGTAAAATTAACATTTAAAATAGTGTATATTGGTTGAATCAAAACTGCCTCAGGAAAGGGAAGTTAAGAAAAACTCATTAAATAATACTCTAACTGAACCAGTTGGGTTTTTCTTTATTGGAGGAAACTGGACTGGTATGTTAGTATTCAAAAGAACATGTCTGCTCAGTTAAACAAATACTATGTGCAGTATTATCAGGAACTAGCTGGATTCTGGAAATAAACTATTAATAGGATATAGTTTCTCAGAGTTTAAGACTAGAGAAAGAAGCATCTATTACAAATGTGTATGAGGAATTCTTCCAGCCGACATGCAGAATCAAACCGTTGCAAGTCTTCGGTCTATTGCTAGCTTTTTAAAATAGCCATTCAAGTTAAGATTGATGTCATCATTCTTACTGGTAACACAGTATTTTGCTATCATGGCAAATATTCTCAGAGCTATTATTTTAGAACTATAACTAGAGATTATTCAAAGTCATTAATGTGGTCATTACTGTTCTGGCCCTTATTTTCAATGTAATAAAATCCAATTTCCATTTTGAATACAAGCCTAAAATGTCCATGTTGTATCATTGAAACAGCAGATGTCAATTTGATAAAAATACTCTTTAATACATCAAAGAGTTATGCCTAGGGTAACCATAAAGTCAAACATGACTGCCTTGATTGCTTGGAGACCAGGATTTCAGGGTCCTTTAAAACATGAAGCCATACAATAAACTATCTTTAAAACAGTCTTCTGCCTTTCAGTTTTCTAATTTCTAAGTGAAATTGCATAGCACCTTGAGGGGGTGGAGAATAGCCATTAAAATAGACATTCAAATATAATTTACTTCGAAAGGAGGGGCTGTGATGACAGCAGAAGGAAATGAAAAGATGTGTTAACTACCAACTGACATGGCTTCAGACATATGCTCCTTACGACCCAGAAGTTCTTCAGAGTCACAGCAATTATAAGACAAGAGCTCATCCTGTGGATTATGCAGGGAGAGCTTCAAATCCCCTCATGAATGCTGTCAGCCTCTTCAACACTCAAGCCTTTGCATGACAGCACTCCAGCTACTAACAGAAAAGGAAACCAAATAGGAGTGATTGCTTGGACTCTCAGACTCACCAAAACTAACTGAATTTTTATTATAAGGACTTTAGCCTTCAGTAATTGAATTACTTTTAAAACAGATCAAATCAAGTAATGTTAAGTAGCTGGCATGATAAAAGAAAAAAATGAATGATTTGTGATCAGTAAAAATAGTTCATGATTTCTTAGCAACAGCATTTTCTAGGACCACAGTGAAATGTATTTTAATTCAATAAAAGTCACGGATCATTTACTATGTACCCGATGCGAAAAATAATTTTTAAAAATAATAGCTAGAAGATAACATACTGACAGTAGTGAAAAGTGGCATTGGATAGCCTCGCAGTGAGAAAAAATAAAGTTATGAAAACCATTGGAACTATGGAAAACCATAGTTCTCTGGACCACTTTGAGTATTATCAAATGGACAAGAAGAAGAGGGTATCAATTATAGCACATTATGTCAACTCATGTATTAAAATAAGTGTGTGTTACTGAAATATTTTAAAAGTCCCATTTAGTGTTTTAGAAGAGAAGGAATTGTGATATAGTTTGGAAATAGCTTTATAAGAACACAAATTATTTCTGATAGAAGAAAATTTAATTCCATATAAAGAACAATCTTATCTCTAACACTACAAAACTAATAAGATATTACTATATGTGTGTTTGAGTGTGCATGCACACATTATTTATATAGTTAAGTTTTACTTAGGCATAGCCAAGAAACTATGCTCTATTCTTAAACAGGTTTATTCAGTGAGGACTAACATGGAAGGGTGGCCTTGTATAGTTCCATGAAATAAGTTACAACATATGCATAAATAAAATATTTCTCACATATTTAGCTGCACTATAGCCTGCATGAAAGTAAATACAGACCAGAAAAAAAAATTTTAAAAGAAGAAGAAAGAAAATACCCTACTTTACTCAGTGTGGCATGATTTTTCCCTTTGAATTCTGTGCCCTTTCTCAAAGATGTATATGAAGATCAGCATCACAATATGCAGGCAACTACAAAGCAGAACTTGTGAGTAGATGGAGAATTTCTAGGTCTCAACCTATCAACCCTGTTGCCAACAACAAAATTAGTCCCCCTTTCATATTATTTCTTTTAGGTTTAAAATGTTTTTTGTCTAATAAGGTATCCCTTATTATAATAAAAATACCCAAGAAACTAGAATATTTTCTTAAGCTATTATCCTCATTAACACCACTAATGTCTTAGTGGTGTTAAATTGACAGCAAGCAGAGTTGCTTAAAGTAAGACTGGGCCTGGAAAGGAGAGTACCACAGATGAGCAACCTTGAAGTCACAGTTTGGGCCCAATACTAGCCTCCACAATTCTATACTTCAAATAATACTAAGCTTTCTCCTCTTTATTTCATGCTTTGTTGGTCACTGACTTAGAAGTTTCTGAGAGACAAATCATGAGATATATGAATGTGCCAATTTAAATATAAATTAGAAGCGACTGGTTTTTCTTCTAACAATTTACAATGCATTTAGCTCTCTAAAAGCTTGGTTAAATATAGCAGTTTGGAAAAAATAAAAATAAGCTGTTTTCATATATTCATTTTTTTATTTTTAAAGTAATAGATCCATAGAACTCAAGGAATACTATAGTGTATGTACATATGCATGTATTTATATACATAAATATGTATTTTATATGTAGTAAAACTTGTTATGAAAAACCATTATCTCTTAACTACATTTCTTTCACCTGAGCCCTTCTCTCAGAATAAATTGGTTCAATATTTCAGTTCTTTAGTGTTTGTGGGGTTTTCGTTTGCTTGTTTGTTTGTTTTTTGCTCTTACCGCCATGTTTCAGACCACTGCCACCCTTAGACTAGGCAAACTGATCTAATTCAAGGGAAGTGGCTTGATCAGATCACTCCTGCTGGACAATGCAAATATTTCTTTCCTCAGACCTTGTAAGATTGAACTGTCAAGAAAGTGATGGCTTGCTGGTTTGGGGTGAATGTTTCATTTATGTCAGGCACAGGGCAAGTTCAGACTCTGGATTACCAACTCTCCACTGTTGATCCCTAATCGAGACCCGCTTATATAGGCCTATGCAATGGATGTCTCCCACCTATGTTCTAATTGTCCCACTACTTCCGGTCTGCAGTACCCAAATGCAAGGTATGTGGTATTGTTGATGATGGCAGGAATTCTTTACCCCGGGTACCCCTTGCCACTGGCACTGTCCACTGTCAGGTAGTCCTTCAGGAGTTCTCCACCATCTCCTCCAAATATTTTTAAGATGTTACTCTTCAATGCCAATAAGACCTTCTCAGCACTTTCCTCTAATTGACTCTAATGGATGAAGAGATAACATGCTCCAGGGTCAGACTTCAGCTGTGCTAGACAAGAGACTGGCAGTCCTTTGATGAATGGGCCTACTCTTCCACATCCATTCAACACCCTTCTGCTGACAGCGGAGGCTAGAAGGAAGAGGTGTGACCATATCCTAGGAACAGTCTAAAGTATTCCATAGAAGACATAATTATTAAGGTGTTTTTGTATATTTACATTATAAAATTCTGAGTTACAAATTTAACAAAACCAGAAAACTAATTTTCATTCACCTACTCTTTGTACTCTGGATAAAATTGTGTTTGTGATCATTACCAATGCAACACACTAGCAGCTTTTCAGAGTTACTGGAAACCAGCCTTCAAAGAAAGTAATTGTGTAACCAGCATTAAGTAAGTGGAATTAGGAAACTGTAGAGCAAGATATATATTGTTTTAATATAGACAGAAGAATCTAAAAAAACTGCATTATGAGTAATAACAAGATCACTATCTTTTTTTCTTATTGAGGTGGGCACATATGGAAGTAGCCAGGAATCGCATTTCTAACAATAAAGAATACAATGCTATGGTTCTTGAACTTGGAACAGGAAAAAAATGATGCCTGGACACTGTGACACTTACCAAATGTAAATACCTCTTACAACAGCAGTGAATCAAATCCTGATATCTTACATGGGCCCATGAACTTTGTCACACATTTTGTTAAAAAGGGCACCACCAAAGTATTATCCTCTATCCTACATATCCTAGGGGAGACTCTATTTATAACTAAAAGTGCTGCTATTTCTTGATTTCATAATTTTAGATATTATTTATTGAACTCCCATTATAAAAGATCATAAGTGATCTTATACTTCTGAGACTTCCTGCCCTATCCTCGTACAGAAACACTTCCCTGACCTGGGCCAGGTTAATGTTGACTGGAACCCATTTAAAGCTCTCCATCTTCCCGAATTGGTCTTTTTTGGAAACTTTCTAAACTACTACATAGTCATCATCCCGGTATTTCCCTTTGAGCCTTTTGAATATGGGAATCCTTATTTGTTGAATTATGTACCTTTCTTTCTTAATTTATACTCTCTTATTTCAGTAGAGTCTATCTCAATAAACCTTCCTAAAAATGTGCATAGAAGGTTAAATGTATAAGTTTTGTATAACTGAAAACTACTTCGTTCTACCTTGCACCAAAATAGTTTGTCTCAGTGCGGAATTTTGAGTTGGGAAATACTGCTTTGTCATTCTGCTTACCAACTCTGTGAGGTGACTTTTATGACAGATAGGTAACAGATACATATAGATTTTTCCTCTCACAATGTCTCTTTGAGAGTTCAAAAATTATACAATGATACATTTTGTTTGGGTAATTTGGGGGGTAGCTCTCAGTGGTTGGTCCTTTCAATCTGGAATCTCACTCATGTCATTTCTATTCAGGGAAGGTTTACTGTAATTTTTTTGGCAATATCTTAGATAATATACTCTGATTCATTTTAACTCTTGTCATATTTTGAAACTCCTACTTTCTCTAATTTACTTGGCATTATTCACCAGCTTTTCTTTTTATTGTATTGTTCTTTAACCTTTTGGGTCATAACCTCAACTTTCTCAAATGGGCTTTCAAATAACTTTCATTTCTGCTAAATTTTACTTTTTCAATCTTTAATACCTACAATTTAATTATCTGAATGTTCCATTTTAAAAACTATAGCATTCTGGCTCTTACATGCCATGGTGTCATGTCTTCTCTTGGTTACTATAGTTCCTATGAAGTTGTGTTTATTAAAGTTTTCTACCAATTGTCTCTCCTCAGAGTGTTTCATTTTGCTCTACTTATATATTTGTCTTAGTGTCTATTTTTAAATTTAGATGATTTTCTCAACTGTGTTAGCTATTTGTTCCTATTTAAGATTCAGGAACTAAAAATTGATTGGAATATGTGTGGCATGAGAAAAACTAAAATATGAATGGGTTTTACTTACATGGTGGATACAAAGTTGCTTCATTTGGTATTTAGCAGCATTTATCAAGTTTTGTTTTGTTTTGTTTGGTCTTGGATCAGATAATTCTTCCTAATGTTAGTATAAGTCTAGCTTTCAGGATTCTCTTTCTTTCTTTCTTCCTTTTTCTTTTTTATTTTTTTTTAAGATTTTTTTTTACATTTTTTCCTTTTATTTATTTTTTTTTATTTTTTGTAAACATATAATATATTTTTATCCCCAAGGGTACAGGTCTGTGAATTGCCAGGTTTACACACTTCACAGCACTCACCATAGCACATACCCTCCCCAATGTCCATAACCCCACCCCCCTTCTCCCAAACCCCCTCCCCCAGCAACCCTCAGTTTGTTTTGTGAGATTAAGAGTCACTTATGGTTTGTCTCCCTCCCAATCCCATCTTGTTTCATTTATTCTTCTCCTACCCCCTTAACCCGCCATGTTGCATCTCCACTTCCTCATATCAGGGAGATCATATGATAGTTTGATTTCTTCTTTGCTGATTTGGATGCCTTTAATTTCCTTTTGTTGTCTGATTGCTGAGGCTAGGACTTCTAGTACTATGTGGAATAGCAGTGGTGATAAAGGACACCCCTGCCGTGTTCCTGACCTTAGCGGAAAAGCTTTCAGTTTTTCTCCATTGAGAATGATATTTGCAGTGGGTTTTACATAGATGGCTTTGATAATATTGAGGTATGTGCCCTCTATCCCTACACTTTGAAGAGTTTTGATCAGGAAGGGATGCTGTATTTTGTCAAATGCTTTTTCAGCATCTGATGAGAGTATCATATGGTTCTTGTTCTTTCTTTTATTAATGTGTTGTATCACATTGATTGATTTGTGGATGTTGAACCAACCTTGCAGCCCTGGAATAAATCCCACTTGGTGGTGATGAATAATCCTTTTAATGTACTGTTGAATCCTATTGGCTAGTATTTTGGTGAGAATTTTTGCATCTGTGTTCATCAAGGATATTGGTCTATAGTTCTCTTTTTTGATGGGATCCTTGTCTGGTTTTGGGATCAAGTTGATGCTGGCCTCATAAAAGGAGTTTGGAAGTTTTCCTTCCATTTCTATTTTTTGAAACAGTCTCAGGAGAATAGGAATTAGTTCTTCTTTAAATGTTTGGTAGAATTCCCCCGGGAAGCCGTCTGGCCCTGGGCTTTTGTTTGTTTGGAGATTTTTGATGCCTGTTTCAATCTCCTTACTGGATATGGGTCTGTTCAGGCTTTCTATTTCTTCCTGGTTCAGTTGTGGTAGTTTATATGTCTCTAGGAATGCATCCATTTCTTCCAGATTGTCAAATTTGTTGGCATAGAGTTGATCATAGTATGTTCTTATAATTTTCTGTATTTCTTTGGTGTTAGTTGTGATCTCTCCTCTTTCATTCATGATTTTATTTATTTGGGTCCTTTCTCTTTTCTTTTTGATAGGTCTGCCCAGGGGTTTATCAATCTTATTAATTCTTTCAAAGAACCAGCTCCTAGTTTCGTTGATTTGTTCTATTGCTTTATTGGTTTCTATTTCATTGATTTCTGCTCTGATCTTTATGATTTCTCTTCTCCTGCTGGGTTTAGGGTTTATTTCTTGTTCTTTCTCTAGCTCCTTTAGGTGTAGGGTTAGGTTGTGTACCTTAGACCTTTCTTGTTTCTTGAGAGAGGCTTGTACCGCTATATATTTTCCTCTCAGGACTGCCTTTGTTGTGTCCCACAGATTTTGAACCGTTGTGTTTTCATTATCATTTGTTTCCATGAATTTTTTCAATTCTTCTTTAATTTCCTGGTTGACCCATTCATTCTTTAGAAGGATGCTGTTTAGTCTCCATGTATTTGGGTACTTTCCAAATTTCCTCTTATGATTGAGTTCTAGCTTCAGAGCATTGTGGTCTGAAAATATGCAGGGAATGATCCCAATCTTTTGATACCGGTTGAGACCTGATTTAGGACCAAGGATGTGATCTATTCTGGAGAATGTTCCATGTGCACTAGAGAAGAATGTGTATTCTGTTGCTCTGGGATGAAATGTTCTGAATATATCTGTGATATCCATCTGGTCCAGTGTGTCATTCAAGGCCTTTATTTCCTTGTTGATCTTTTGCTTGGATGATCTGTCCATTTCAGTGAGGGGAGTGTTAAAGTCCCCTGTATTATTGTATTATTATTGATGTGTTTCTTTGATTTTGTTATTAATTGGTTTATATAGTTGGCTGCTCCCATGTTAGGGGCATAGATATTTAAAATTGTTAGATCTTCTTGTTGGACAGATCCTTTGAGTATGATATAGTGTTCTTCCTCATCTCTTATTATAGTCTTTGGCTTAAATTCTAATTGATCTGATATAAGGATTGGCACTCCTGCTTTCTTCTGATGTCCATTAGCATGGTAAATTGTTTTCCACCCCCTCACTTTAAATCTGGAGGTGTCTTTGGCTCTAAAATGAGTTTCTTGTAGGCAACATATAGATGGGTTTTGTTTTTTTATCCATTCTGATACCCTGTGTCTTTTGATTGGGGCATTTAGCCCATTAACATTCAGGGTAACTATTGAGAGATATGAATTTAGTGCCATTGTATTGCCTGTAAGGTGACTCTTACTGTATATTGTCTCTGTTCCTTTCTGATCTACTACTTTTAGGCTCTCTCTTTGCTTAAAGGACCCCTTTCAATATTTCCTGTAGAGCTGGTTTGGTGTTTGCAAATTCTTTCAGTTTTTGTTTGTCCTGGAAGCTTTTAATCTCTTCTTCTTATTTCAATGATAGCCTAGCTGGATATAGTATTCTTGGCTGCATGTTTTTCTCGTTTAGTGCTCTGAATATATCATGCCAGCTCTTTCTGGCCTGCCAGGTCTCTGTGGATAAGTCTGCTGCTAATCTAATATTTTTACCATTGTATGTTACAGACTTATTTTCCTGGCTGCTTTCAGGATTTTCTTTGTCACTAAGACTCGTAAATTTTACTATTAGATGATGGGGTGTGGACCTATTCTTGTTGATTTTGAGGGGGGTTCTCTGAACCTCCTGGATTTTGATGCTTGTTCCCTTTGCCATATTGGGGAAATTCTCTCCAATAATTCTCTCCAATATACCTTCTGCTCCCCTCTCTCTTTCTTCTTCTTCTAGAATCCCAATTATTCTAATGTTGTTTTATTTTATGGTGTCACTTATCTCTCAAATTCTCCCCTCATGGTCCAGTAGCTGTTTGTCCCTCTTTTGCTCAGCTTCTTTATTCTCTGTCATTTGGTCTTCTATATCACTGCTTCTTTCTTCTGCCTCATTTATCCTAGCAGTGAGAGCCTCCATTTTTGATTGCACCTCAGTAATAGCTTTTTTTATTTCAACTTGATTAGATTTTAGTTCTTTTATTTCTCCAGAAAGGGCTTTTATATCTCCCGAGAGGGTTTCTCTAATATCTTCCATGCCTTTTTCGAGCCTGGCTAGAACCTTGAGAATCATCATTCTGAACTCTAGATCTGACATATTACCACTGTCTGTATTGATTAGGTCCCTAGCCTTCGGCACTGCCTCTTGTTCTTTTTTTTGTGGTGAATTTTTCCGCCTTGTCATTTTGTCCAGATAAGAGTATATCAAGGAGCATGTAAAATACTAAGAAGGTGGCAAAGACCCCAGGAAAATATGCTTTAACCAAATCAGAAGAGATCCCAAATCGTGAGGGGGGAGAAAGGGGATAAAAAGAGGTTCAGAAAGAAAAATAAAATAAAAAAAAAAAGAAACAATTAAAAAAAGAAAATGAATAAAGAAAAAATATTAAAACGAATATATATATATATATATATATATATATATATATGATAAACTAGTTAAAAACGTTAAAAAAGAAAAGGGTAAAAGTTAAAAAAAATTTAGCAGAAGAAGAGAGAAAAAAAATTGAAAAAGAAAAAAAAATTAAATTAACTGCAAGACTAAAGAATCATGGGGAGAAAGCCATGAGTTCTGTGCTTTGCTTTCTCCTCCTCTGCAATTCAGCTGCTCTCCTCAGTACTGAAACTGCACTCCTTGGTAGGTGAACTTGGTCCTGGCTGGATTTCTTATTAATCTTCAGGGGGAGCAGCCTGTTTTAGTGATTCTCAAGTGTCTTTGCCCCAGGCGGAATTGCACCGCCCTTACCATTGCCCCGCCCTTACCAGGGGCCGGGCTGAGTAATCCGCTCGGGTTTTCTTTCAGGAGATTTTGTTCTCTGCGCGCTTTCCGTAGAGTTCCGGAGGACGGGAATGAAGATGGCGGCCTCCCAGTCTCTGACCCGGAGAAGCCAAGAGCTCAGGGACCCCTCCTCAGTGCGCCCTCAGAGAACAGTGCCCATTTACACCCGTCACCCTGGCCTCCGGCTGCACTCTGAGCTCACCGAGCCTGCGACCAGTTCAAGGTAACCCCGAGCTGTGAGCTCACTCCTCGGCTCTGTCTCTGTAGCTGGCTTCCCCGTTCTAATACCTGCAATCTCTGCTACACTCAGCCACCTCGATCCTTCTGTGACCCTGCAGGACCTGAGGCCACGCTGTCCTCGCGTGGGCTTCACCCGGGTTTAGCCTCTGGAGCGATGTCCCTCAGCGGAACAGACTTTTAAAAGTCCTGATTTTGTGCTCCATTGCTCCGCCGCTTGCCGGGATCCGGCCTCTCCCACCACAGTCTATCTTCCCATTGCTTTGGATTCACTTCTCCGCCAGTCATACCTTTCAGAAAGTGGTTGATTTTCTGTTTCTAGAATTGCTGTTCTTCTTCTCTTCGATCTCCCATTGGATTTGTAGGTGTTTGCAATCTTTAGATAAGCTATCTAGCTGATCTCCTACTACCTGAAATAGTCTCAGCCTGCTACTTCTCCACCCTCTTGACTCCTCTCTTTTTTTTTTTTTAAGATTTTTATTTATTTATTTGACAGGGAGAGACACAATGAACGAGGGAACACAAGCAGGGAGGGAGGGGGGAGGGGGAGAAGCAGGCTTTTTGCCAAACAAGGAGCCAGATATGAGGCTCAATCCCAAAACCCTGGCATCAT
The DNA here is from genome assembly GCF_010015895.1 of Lontra canadensis. Lineage (NCBI taxonomy): Eukaryota > Metazoa > Chordata > Mammalia > Carnivora > Mustelidae > Lontra > Lontra canadensis. Next base: position 4,226,371 of record NW_022631001.1, read on the forward strand.
GACCTGAGCCAATGGCAGACGCTTAACGATTGAGCCACCCAGGTGCCCCAGCTTTCAGAGTTTTCTAAGTTGAGTGAGAAAAGCAGGATGTAGTCTCAAAGTTTAATAAGGAGATGTTCATGTAATTCTCTTGTTTTAATATCCAAACTTGCCCTCAGCCCTTCTTAACTGTGTTCAGTACTGTCAAGCAGAGAGCTCATTAGTTTTAAGATTCCATAGATTATTTCTTACCTTCCTAGAAGAAGTAGTCACCTATTGCGCAAGATAAAGAAGGGGATTTGAACAGAAAATGATCTAAGTGCTTTTTAAACAGTTTCAAGCATTCTTCCTACTTTCATTCCCACTCATGATACCTGCTTTCATTGAAATGGTATCCCCAATTCCTGGGACTCTCTGTGGATTTGTAGTATAAATAAACTTGCTTACTATTGGCTCCTAACACTACCAACTGACAGATTTCAGCTTTCTCTCCTATGCTACATTAGCCAATACTCACCATTTTCCAAAATTTTAGTCACTTCTCAATTGATATTATCTCCTCAACTTTTCCCTGGGGTGTCTACATTTTTAATAAAATTGTTCCTTTACACACCATGGAGGTTTTGGAGAAAGCATACAAAAGATTAAGGTATTTTGTATACCATGTTTAATAAATACAGTTTAATTTACAGTTGAATAACTGTTTAGGTAGCTTATATGCTTGGCATAGTTCGAGACATATGGTACAAATTCCATCCCATCTATTAAAATCATTATTGATGATGGTATTAATGCATTTGTTACTAGAAATTTGTTGTTGTTCTTGAAATTATTCTTCCCAAGGTCACCCAGACAGAAAATGGCAGAGCTGGAACTCCAATCCCAGCCTTCTAATTTCTCTCCTTTACCCTTTTCAAAAATGGGACATAATTACAACTGCTGACCTTAATTTGACAATTGTCTCCTACAGAAACATCTGAATACAGGGCAGTGCATATGTAAGACACCAATGTATAGAAACATTTTAACCTGGAATCCAAGTTTACTTTGAGATTTTTAGTGTGCTTCTGCTTTTGTCTTGAAATATATCTCTATAGGCATTCTGGTGCCAGTTTGAGTTGATTACACCTTAAACAAACAATTTTGAGCACCCACAAGGATGTAAGCTATTTTTTAGGTGCCAAGACTATAGACACTAATTTTATTCCTACTCTGGATCAGTTCATTTACTAGAGCCTAAACATATTAATCATAACATAGTCACATGCCATGAGCTAATGAAGCCATGAAGAAATATTTAAGAGATCAGAGAACAGTGTGGGGGTTAAGACTTCCCAAAAATGGTGTGTGTCGAGTTTGTATGAAGGTTGAGCAATAGGCCTGAGGCTCATACTCAAAGCAAAGGAAACTGGGGGAATAAGACAAAAAGTTGTGAAGGTATATAATATGCTATGCCCAGAGTAGGGTTTCTATGGCTAGAACAGGGATATATAACTTACAGCCAAATTTCCACATATTCCAGTGAACTCTAATTTATCTTTGGCTCTTTGACTAAAACTTTGCATGCTATAAACCAAATGTTTATTTATACACAATACACAATTTGGCTCAACATGTTTTGAAACAACAATAAATATTAGATGTTTATCAAAATATGGGACATTTAGGATATATCAGAGTAGTAACTACAGTTACTACTCTACTAGAAGATAAGGTATGTGGAAACAAATATTAGTAATAACAATGAGGGAGCTAGAGTGGGGTTGAACTTATTTCCACTGGCAATGAGAAATTCTAGAAAAAAACTTATTTAAAGCTGATAACTTTGGGGAGCCTGGGTGGCTCAGTGGGTTAAGCCTCTGCCTTTGGCTCAGGTCATGATCTCAGGGTCCTGGGATTGAGCCACGCATCGGGCTCTCTGCTCAGCGGGGAGCCTACTTCCCCCTCTATCTCTGCCTGCTGCTCTGCCTACTTGTGACCCCTCTCTCTGTGTCAAATAAATAAATAAAATCTTAAAAAAAAACTGATAACTTTAAGAAAATTAGAGGCATAATTAAATTTGCTTTAAAGGATGTTAATATCTACTGGGAGGACTTGGGAAATGAAAATCAGTTTATTTGATCTATTGAATATATTTTATCCCATCTATATCAATTAACCTCTTGTTATGTGTACAATTTGCCCTGATATTAACAGGAATTGCAAACTTGCTAACCCTACCGTTCTCCCCACTTCTGTGGACTCTGACTTATCCCATGAGGCATAATGACCTTTGAATCTCTCTCTGCCTAGCCTTCACCCAGAATAATGCTTCATTCTCTCAGATCATATCTCACAAACTACTTAAATAGCATCATTGACTTGACCTGTTTGGCAAAAAAGTGTTTAGAAATTGTTAGAAATTGCCATTCTGAAAGCTGACATGAAGTAATGAGCACACCAAGCAAACAATTTTCAGAACACACATTCTGCCAGCACAATCTATTTTAGACAAACAATGGAAGGCTTAAAATAGCCACAGTGTCATGGTGCCCATTTTACAATGAATAAAATGTTTTAGGTGATAAAGGAACATGTTTGCTCTCCTTCACAAGGTCACAAGGGAGACTGAACAAGTTTCTGTGATATGCTATTGTAAAAAGGTAAAAAAATAGCATGACCATGACTTAATGGGTATGAAAGTCAAATTTGTAATTTCTAGAGGCTTTTGGTTGCTATTTTTTTTAACTAATGATAAATTCTCCTCACAACTTAGCTACAGTTCCACATAATTATTCTTCCTTTTAAAACATGTATTTCTTATTATAAGGTTATTACTTTGCATGTCTCAGTGTAAAATAAATCTAAATACTATATATGTAAAAAAGAGTACCCTATTTAGCTGTAGCATTATAAAGGATGACATTTTAAAATCAATGGTGTGGGGCATAGAATTAATTAAATTGTGCCATATAAATTTCCAAAACCTCATTATAGTTTATATCTACACTGTATGAAAATTATCTCTTGCCTATAGAAACTTAAAATATAAGAGTTGAAAGAACCTGTAAAGACCTTTATATTGTCACGGTACTGGCATAAATCAATGGCACACTTAAAGAATATACAGAAACAGAATTTAATAAAGGGGCTTTTCACATAGTTTGGGTGGATCAGAAAATCCACAGTAGATGAAGCATACAAGGATTATCAACACTGAGAAGACATTATCACCATTGCCCTGATAGGACAAGAGGCTGAAGCAGAACCCAAAAGAGTGGGAGCCAAAGAAGAAAGGTTGACATACATGAGTCATGGTTACAGAGGCATACAGCCATTGTCCAAACTATGGTCAAAACATGGAGAAACATGAGAGAGCAAAGGAGAATTATACTGTACTTTGATCTCTCTTTTACATATTTTTACATATTTTCAATTATTGTTAGTTCTTTCCCAGAACTGAAGGGAAAGAAGGGTTCATATACTGAGGTTTATAGAGACAGGTTAATGTCTAGTAATAGAGCTGAGAATAGTACAGCATAAACATGGTGAGTACACCAAAACTTTTGCAAACATTCATTTGTAATACAACATTCTTAATTCACTTAGATGAAGAAACTTTCATTTTCCCAGTGAAGGAAATCTGCAACTCTCATTAGCTATCATGTAATAGCAGGGTATGGTTGAATCATTAAAAATTAGCCACCAATAGTACTGGTATATACCAGAGCTGCTACATTCCCCATTTTGTAGCTTATAGTAAGTCCTCAATCAGTAATCATTGCTTCCTTTTTATACATGTTATCTTCCCCTGCCCTCTGTCAATACCCTCATTGTTTGTTGGTTTTCCTCTTTTCTGAAGGGGTGATTCAAACTTCTATCATTATAATCCTTGAGTCCTTATAGATCCTATCTTCACAAGGCTACTGCAATTTCTCATTACTCAGTGTTATCGAATATGGGAAAACTGAGTTGCCCCCAAATGATTCTCTGCATTCCAGACAGCGTTCTATTTGACACATTGTGTAGCTGTAATCCAATTTATCTAGGTTATGGACCAGATCAATTGTCCTGGCCAGCATAGTGATTCCCAAAGCATGCTAACTGAATAGCATGGAGAGTGCAAAATTGTCTTTGGGCAATCTCACCTTCTAATTGAAAATAGTCTTGGCTGTGTTTCCTAGAGGAATCACTTTTATCTTGAACACCATCGAAACCCACCAAGCTCAAGACTGTGGTAGCAGAAAGAAAAAAATAATAATTTAATAAAATCTTATGTGTAATCATGAGAAAGGACAATTTCAACTTCACCTCCTGGTATGTGGAGCCTTAAAAACTGGGAAATCTGCAAGAGGTCATCCTACATTGGCCTTTGTTTTAAGATATATGTTATAATCCTGTAGGATAACACACCAACCTAATTAGCCATTGTTTTGCATGACTCTGTAATTGAGACTTCAGTGGTCTTTCTATATAGTTCTATCACTTGACATGACCAGTGAATGTCATCAGTGGAGAACCATTGTTGTATATTTTCAACATGAAATTCATTCTCTAGACAGAGATGTGTTCTTCAGGTGTCTTACAGATTAATACATCATTCTGAGGTGATGCTGACAAGACATCTACAGGTGGAAAAAGCAAATATATGTGCAAATTAATTTGTCCATTCCAATAAGGACAAATTTCTGCCTTTCCATGATGGAAGTAATTCAATATAATGAACCTGCTGCCAGGAGGTGAACATGAAAAGATGTCATACCAGGCTGTTGGTCTGTTGCTTTCAGCAGCTGTCATAACCTGATCACCTTTGTTGTGGAAAGCATATGTGGTTAACTTCTTGCATAATTTTTGTCCCTGCTGCTATCCAGACTATGCATAGGCACATTTACCAAGAACAGGAAGAACTGTGGAAAGAGGTTTACTGACAGTTGTAGAACGGGTCATCTCTCATTCCTGACAAAATAGATAGCCAGATTTGCTGTTCAACATCTTCCCACTGCTAAGTTTCCTTTCCACAGTCTTTATCAGGGTCATCTGTTAGTGAGGTTATAGTGTAGAACTGCATATTTTAGGTGGTTCTAAATATCATGTATATCCATCTATATACCAGTCACAGACTTGGGTAATTGAGTCCTCCGTTAACTGGAGATAGGAAAATTCACAGGAGGCCATTGTTTTAGGTTCAGGGAGACATTATAAACCTATTCAGAGCAAGTGCCATTAGAATATGAGCCACATTTGCAAACTACTGTGCTCTCAAAACCTCCTTGGGTACATTCACAATGTAAAATTTTCTTTTTAATAATATAATGTTTGCTCACATGCCAGCTTTCTGATTGAGTGGATCAAATAAGACATCTTTCTAAAATGAACATCTTGGTCTTAATAACCACTTAGTGTCCCATGATCAGGCGTTCTGTGTCTACATGGGTCCAATAGCAAGACAGGAACTATACTACTAAAGGTAAAATTTTTGTCAGCAGAGTAAAGCTTGGACTTATTTCAACATCTGAGAGCCTTCGTTATGATTCTTTTATTGTGACTTGCTAAAGTCTTCAGACAATATCTCAATATACTATGCTACGTTCAAGTACAATTTATCTGTTGGTTCATATGATCTAAGTGACAGGGTTGCTTTTGCCAGAGCCTGGATGTGATGAAAACCCTTTCTGGGTCTGGCAATTGCTAAAAGGGGCATCATTACAGCCTATCTGGTAAATGGAATACAGAATCAAACTGTATGTGTGTATGTATGTATGTATGTATGTATTTTTCCTCTACCATCCAGAAAATCTCAAGCATTCTTCTTTCAACTCAATAGGTGGTTCAAAGAATAGCAACTTGTTTTTCACTTTTTTTTCTTGTTTTTGTTTTTCACTTTAAAAGAGATCTCCTAACATGCCCAAAAAACTGGACTTTTAAAATTTTCAGTGATGAAGCAAACCCTTGACTCTCTCATAAATTCTGGTACTCTTGTATTTAAAGATATATAGGATGTTTTTGATGTCCTGCTCCCCAAGTTCAGCTAGCACAATAGTATCAGTATTTTGGACTAAGGTGATATTCTGGAGGATATTGAAATGATCAGTTTTCTTACAGACTATATCATGATAGAGACATGAGAATTGGCATAATCCTGAGCTAATATACTCATGATATATTGTTTTCCTTGAAAGATAAAAGTGATCTGCTTTTTGACTGCCTTCGGCTCAGGTCATGATCCCAGAGTCCCGGGATCGAGTCCCGCATCAGGCTCCTGGCTCCACGGGGAGTCTGCTTCCCCCTCTGACCTTCTCCCCTCTCATGCTCTCTCTCTCACTCCCTCTCTCTCTATTATTTATTTAAATAAATAAAATCTTTTAAAAAATGAACTGCTTTTGATGTCTTTACTGATGACATTGAATATAAAAAATTTCTTAAGTCAATAGCTTTCCTATCAGTATTTTGTTGATATCAATATGGAATAGGAGCTTTGACTAGTGTCACCAATAATTCAAATAAATTCAAAATTATCTAGTTGTTCTATAAAATTATTTTACATTCTCACTAGCTCCAGAAGTGAGTTATGTGAGATAAATGAAGAATCACCACCAATGCAGCTTTGACATTGTTGATGGAAGTTTTCCCTGCAGTTCCCTCAGAGATGCATTATTACCTTTTACTATTATTTGGCTGAGGTGAGACATGAGGTATACAGGAGGTAACAATTCCAAGGATCTTTTCTACTATGGAATTCCACTGATTTATTAGGGAACCAATTGAATATTATGCATGTTACTAGGTATATCTATCCTGACTTTACATTCTGGAACAAAGAAAGTAACTATAGGATGAACATACACTGTGAGATTGACTGGGACAAAGATTCCACCTATCCCCTCAACTACTCTAATCACAGAGGTATTAGACATGCCAAGCAACTTTGTATACCTAAAAAACAATTTAGAATAGCCCTTTGTTTCTGCACATATCTCTGGAAAATATTAGCCTGATATTTCCAACTTCCATTTTTCTCCAATTTTGGTTTTTAAATAACCAAGTGCTTCAGAAAAGGATACTGCCAGAGCACTACATCAACCTTCTTATATTAGGCTGTTTTTTTCTTAAAAAAAGTCAAGTCCTGCTTCCCAGTGATTCATTCAACATATATTCATTTAGCACATACTAAATGTAAGACCATTGGTCTTTAAGGATGGAAATACAGTAAGTCAAGTATACTATTCCACTTCATGGGAACTCACACTCTAAATTAGAAACAGATTATATATATATATATACACATTTGTGTATGTATATATATATATATATATATATATATATATAAATATGAAAATAAAGACAGAGTTAAAATAAAGCAGAGATAATGTATAAAAGAGATATTACTTAGTCTATGCTTCAAAGCAAATATTTGAGCTGAAGTGTGAAGGATTATAAAGTATTAATCAAGTAAAGGAAATGAGAGGGAAGTAGTTGTGAATCTATAGTATCAGGCAGATGGAAAATAGAAGAGAGGTCTTGAAGAAGGCAGATGTAATGAAGGGTTCTAAACATTATATATCAATGATCAGACTCATACAAGTTCCATTTTATCCATGAAGATTATTTACTTTATAATGAGTAAATTTACATATACCAAATGCATTATAGATTGTAGTAGGAAGTGAAAAGCAATGCTCAGAGAAGCTCTCCTATTTATTCTCCCTTTGTTGACACACCCTCTGTGTGTCATTTGTGCTGAGAAACAGATTTCAGCAGTTAGAACAAGTTAGGTTTCGTACGATCCGAAGAGCTAGACTTACAAACAAACCAGAGCTTACAGTTACCTTAAAGCATGATATAATATGAAATTTAATAATATATGCATGGAAAAAAAGAGTCTTATATAGATTAAGGATAAATATAGATTCAAGACACATGTCAGCATATTGGGGTAGTTTTGATTAAGAATGGAAGAAGGAATTAATCAAGAGAAGGAAGGCCTTGAAGAACTAATGAAGATATAGGTCATAAGCTGAAGGGTATGCTTAATTTAGTCAATAACTGAAGTCCACCAAAAAGATGAAATTTAAAACATTTACTGAGTAGGATACACATGAATATGATATAATTGCAAAGATTGATTGTAACCTCCGATGTTTATCCCTGAGGTATTTATGTTCTGTACGTGAGCCTCTACTATAAAGAAAGCATAACACTGAAACAAGGTTAATTTAGCTTGAACATAGATGGTAATTGTCAGGGCAAAGCTCTAGAAGGAAAAGGAAACCAAATCATAAAAGTCCTTGAAGTTTAAGTTAGTGACATTGACCTTTACTGTAAGACCCCTAAAAAGATATTTCAAGGCTTTAAGGAAAGTATTGTCATATCATACTTACATTTTATTGGATGAGGAGAAGAGTTAGAAGGCAGTTGTTCAGCAGAGACCACTGTAAGTTTGGAAAAAGTCGACTGTGGAGATAGAAACACATCAGTGGATTCTAAAAATATTTTCAGTTTCTTCCACGTTTCTCTGTGATCATCAACTTTCTGCAGACAGAATATTTAACCATTAATGTTAACAAGGAACATAGTGATAATATCTTTAACAAAACATAGCCCAGGAATCACTCCCTTTGTTCTAAGAACCAGGCTAGAGGCCCTGAGAACATCAACTTTTTAATGAAACTTCCAAGCTTCACTAGCATGGTGCAAATTGAACACCTTGGCATTGTTCTATTCTAGTGCCACATCTTTAACAGCTAGGTAGGGAAAGAATAAGAGAAGTCACTTTCAATGTAAATGGCTATTACTTAATTTACAAAGAAATTAGTGTTAAGAAATCTTTAGAAGTTAATAGAATATCATTACTTGGGTAAGTCACACAACATAAAACCTGTAATGCAGAAAGCCATGTATTTTTTTATGTAAGTACGTGGTTTCCTTTATGCTGAGAACAAAGGTGAAGCAAAACTCAGAAACCTTGAAGCAACCACTTTATAAGCTTAAATAACTCCAATGAATTTCTATCACAGACAATTTTTTTCACACATGAAATTGTAGGAAGTTATATAAACCAGTGCTATGAAATTATCTGGTTCTTCTATCTGAGAAATGACTCAAGAGTCTGTTATATAAACCTTTGCGGGCTTACTATCTGATCCAGATATTCTCCCCTACTTTAAAATATATTGTGAGCTCTGATTCAATTATTAACAAACTGTACACACTCCCTACGACCCAACAGGAAAATAGAGCAGGAAAAAAAGCCATACACCCAATTTTTATCAATCAAAACCCTTTCAACTAATGTTGGCAATGAAAATCTCTGTTTAAGGAAATGTGCAGTAAAAATATTTGTTGTTAAGATTTAACTTGGGGGTTGTGGGGGTCAGTATCACTTGTCAACTTGGTTAGGCCAGTCTTTAGTTACTCAACAAAACACTAATCTAGATATAGCTGTGAAAGGTATTTTGTAGATGTGATTGAAGTCCATAATCAATTGGTTTTAAGTAAAAGAGATTATCCTGCATAATATGGGTAGGCCTGGTTCAGATCAGTTAAAAGACCCTAAGAACATAAGGTAATCTGAAGAAGGAATTCCACTCATAGATAGCAGCTTCGTCTCATGCAGAGAGCTCAAGCCTGACCTGACAGTCTGCCCAACTGGTTTCATACCTGCCTTGCCAGCCCACACGAGTGTGTAAGCCAATTTCTTGCAATAAATATCCTAACACGTAACATGTATCTCCTACTAGTTCTATTTCTTGATTGAATCCTAGCTGATACAGGGATATTCTGAAAGTATAAGCTACTGTCCTGCTGTTTTAAGAGGGGTAAGAAATCTGCAAGCTTTTTAACATTCTGGGCCAGGTAAGAAAACACGGTCTTCCCTTTGTTTACCTGTTTAGGGAGGAAAGTTTCTGGGAGGTAGGAGTGGTGGGAAGAGGATATTAAAATTACTATAAAACTGGTCAAGCTGTTATCCTAGTTTCTAATAATATCTATCCCAACTCTACTCAAATCTCAAAATTAACAATTTCTAATATTATTGTCCACCATTACTAGGTTATTGACTTATCCTCCAGGTGTTTTTAGGCAGAAAAATTTGGTATCCTACATTATCCTTAGCAGAAGAGAGAGAGAAAGGAGGAGAAGGAAGGGGAGGAAGAGACAGTCCAGGTATAAAATTAAAAGACAGGGCTTTTGTTGTCATTGCTGTTGTATTTAATTGATTTATTTATTTGAGAGAGAGAACAAGAGTGGGGAGAGGCAGAGGGAGAGAGAGAAGCAGACTCCCCACTGAGCACGGGCCTGATTGGGCTCAGTCCCAGGACCCAGACACCATGACCTGAGCCAAATGCAGATGCCTAACCTACTGAGCCACCAAGATGCCCCAATTAAAACACAGTTTTAATAAAAATCAGAATCTATGTGGGAAAACATGCAGGAAAAAGCATATACATGTCCTCTAGTTTAGGTATAATTCATTTATCTAGAATGCGTGGTCTCCTAAAAGGCAGACACTCTGATGAATTACCAAATTTGCCTTCTTTTATGAAAAAGTCCATCTTTCCCCTGTCATTCAACATATTCTATACCTTCTGTTTTCTTCAACAACCAAGACCAAGATAGAGGGAAATGCAGGAATTCCCCCCTTGAATTCTTTAAATCCTGTCCTCTCAGTTTCAGAATTTGTCTGAGGTAGAACATCTTTCCTGAATTAATGGTACATGGGATACTCTACTCCAAATTGAGACTTCTCCAAGATAAACTTTTCTCAATAAAACACAACAATGGCAATAATCATCTAAAAGTAGCTGTTGAGAAGTGTGTAATATTTATATATATATATGTATATATATATAAAAAACCTTCTGTTTATAATCTTACAGATATATATCTGTAACCTTCTTTATATTTTATATATATATATATATATATAAAAATATATATATTTATATATATATATAAAGCTCTGGCTCTTGTTCTCCTCCACTTTCTACATTTATGTTTTCTGTAACCTTCCAAATTCCCCAATCCTTATAAAGGACTTATAAAAGTCTTCATGTCATGTTCCTAAACTGTTAGATATACCTATTATTTATACATGTTAAATTAGATTATTAATAATCTAATTAAATTAGATTATTAATAGTTAAATTAAGTTAAATTAAATTAAATTATTTATACATGTTAAACTAGACACTTAAATAGGATAAGAATCACCTACCTACAACTTTCAGTTTGGTAGTAACACTAATATCTGTCACTCACCCAGGAAAGCACTTTTGCTCATCAGTGTTTTGCTGGGTACAGAGAGCTCCAGGGGTTTTTTCTTGGCTTTTCTTACTATAATAAGTATTATCTCATGGGCAATGGAGGGAGACAAATGGGGATTCTGCACGATTCTGCACAATGTTGAGATGTTGGTTCTAATTATGCATGCCTAAATTGGGATAATAAATATGCTGCTGGTTCAAGAACCCACTTAAACTACTAGGCAAGCATTTGGAAACCCCTTTGTTTTATCTGAACCCATAAATTTCCATGATGCTAAAATTTTTCAGTGTCATTCTGGGTTTAAATGTTCAAGAAATAAATTAGAAAAATCCCTGAAATTATTAGGTTTTATCTTTTTTATCAGAGCACATATCCTTGATAAATGATGGGAAGTCCCTATGAAGTGGACTACAAAGAGGACTCACTGAACAAATTTATAATGTTATTACTGATTTTTTACTCAATATTACTCATTACAAGTCTTTTTTTTTTTTTTTTCCTAAGAAAATGCAGGTATGGGATTTTGGTACAGAGCAACTATTTATCAGAATGAATCAAAGCAGTGTGATTTATTTGGGGGTTTGAATTATACAAATCAGAGACAATTTCAGTAGATTTCTAGTACGGTCCTTGAGATCCTATCAATTAGCCACAACCAATAGTCTCTGTGGATGAGACTATTCTGGTTTCTCTCCTGGACCTGCTATTTGTGTATGTGAATGTATGGCTGGCTATACCTTTGCTAACTGTATGTTCCCTCCTTGATCTCTGACAATGGAGAATTTTCCCATCCCTGATTAAATTAGAGCTGCAACATCTTTAACCAGAATTTACAACATATAGATAAAAATCCCAGGACAAAAAAATCAATCAATCAATCAATCAGTCAATCCCAGGACAGTTTCAAAGAACCTCAAGACTGTGTCACTATTGTATTTCTCAAAAATAAATTTTAAAAAAAGAATCTTCTAACTACTCTCAGGGAAAATATTAGAGAATATATGAGTTGATCACCATTAAAACACATTTTTTTTAGGCATTTTTATCTCCAAATGTTGGTTTTATACCTCTATATCTCAAAGTCTGATCTTCCTACTATATAAGAATTGTCTGCAATGCTCACTAAAAGCATAGATTTCTGAACCTCATCTTAATTTTAATGACTCAGGTTTTCTGTGAGTGTGTCCTAGAATATATATTAGCAAACAAATATTCTGAGGGACATAAAAATTTGAGAATTATTTTTAATTTTATTGAGACACTTCTGATATCCAACTTCTTTTTTTATCATGTCCCCTTTAAATTTAAATCTAAACTACAATTGGCTACCTTGACAAATACAGGTGGTCCCTGACGTAATGATGATTTGACATAATTTCTCAACCTTATGATGGTGCAAAAGTATATGCATTCAGTAAAAACTGTCCTTTGAATTTTTAATTTTAATATTTTCCCAGGCTAACAATACATGGTACAATCCTCTCTAATGATGTTGGGCAATAACATTGAGTTGTAGCTCCCCATCAGTTATATGATCATGAGGGTAAACAAACCTATACACTTATAACCATTCTGTTTAGTACTTTCAGTGTAGTATTCAATTATAGAAGATATTCATTTTTTTTTTTTTTTTTTGTAAAATAGCATTGTAAGAGTATTTGCCCAACTGTAGGCTACTATAAGCATTCTGAGAATGTTTAAGGTAGGCTAAACCAAGCTATGATGTTCAGTAGATAAGATGTATTACATGTATTTTCAATTTACTATATTTTCAACTTATGATGGTCTTATTCTGTTGTAACCCCATTGTAAGCCCAGGAAGATCTATAGTTAGAATTATTACCTGAACATAATGGTGAATTCCCTTGATTTAAAATTAAATTCTTATATTCTTAGGGAAAATTCACTCAATATCCATTCCTAAATATTTTCCAGATATCTACTGGTATAAATTAGAAAAGCTCTGCAATTATTTTGGTATATAAAAATTCTCTTCAAAATTTTGACTTTATACTTGGTAATATGGCATGCTGGGTCCCAATTAATTCAGGAGAAAAGAGAACTTGAGGGCTACAACATGAGAAAAATGCACTTTTTTCTCTTCCCCAGTAAGAAACTTTCTAAGAAAAAGCAGCTTCTTTAAGCAAGGAAGTAAGAATTTTTTTTTTTAGATTTATTTATTTATTTATCAGACACAGAGAGAGAACACAAATAGAGGGAGCAAAAGGCAGAGGGAGAAGCAGGTGTTTTTTTTTTGTTTGTTTTTTGTTTTTGTTTTTTTTTCCCCTTTTGAACAAGGAGCCCAATGCAGGACTCAATCCCAGGGTCCTGGGATCATGAAGGCAGACGCTTAACTGACTGAGCTACCCAGGCATTCTGGAAGTAAGAACTTGATGTCATGAGAGAAGGTATTGTTTCATTCAATAATGGGTGTTCATACTGGTTAGAAAGTCAGGGAACTGAAATTCCTTAAAATCTTTAGTTTCATCATAATTTTCAGGATTCTACTCATTTAGGATAAATGTAATTTTTTTTTACTTAAAATATCTGTTATTTTTATAAGTCTAACTGACATTAAAATTTGGATTTGGTAGTATTATACTGTATTTTCAGCATAATAAGCAGGAAAGAGTTTCTTCTTGGGGAATCATGGAAATCCTTGGATTTTAGGTGAGACATGAACAAAGAATTAAGTCTTATCCTTGTCATTTCCCATAACTTCTTCAGTGTTAGTAAAAAAAAAACTCTATTACATGTTTTTGGGTTTTTTTTTTCCAACTTTTAAAGTCCTTTAACTGCTCTAAGATCAGAGGTAACTTAAACCCCAAAGTCATCCTTTCATCAGACTTTTTAGGACAGCTGAGTAGAGGTGACAACTCAATTAGATATCCATCACTACATACCATGGACTGTCACATTTTCTCCTCTGCTCTAAGAAAATTCTAATTGATTCATGATCAAATTAGTCCCATTAACAAATTCTAAATCTTCCTTATATCCATTTCTTGTACCCTACTCTTGTTATCAATTCAGTTTATGTGTTGAAAATCACATTAGCAGAAAATGAACTGAAAGGATAGTTTAGGTGACATGATAGTACATGTAATAATACAAATTTGGTAATCAGGCAGGAACCAAAGCAGAGCCAAATCCAAATCAGAGAAATACTTGTTTATAACAGCTCCTCTCATTCTCTCACCACTACACTTTAACAGCCCAGGCCTGCCTCTAGAAACATAGCCCCAAGGACCTTGAACTCTGCCATTGAACTCCAACATTAGAACATCCCCTTTGCTATTATTTCTAGACTCCACTCTTGTATCTTCCAACAATCTTTAACTGAGCTTGTATTTTGACATTCATTCAAAAGTTAAAACCCAGCTAGCAAGATAAAATTGGGTGAACTTAAGTCATACTTACTTTCCTTTGCAGCTAGGGAGATGAGAGATGGGATAGCTATTCTCCATTGGCTGTGTATGTGTCTATGTGTGTGTGTACTTTTACCACTAATAATTTATGTCCCTTTCAATTCAACCAATGCTAGTTAATTACATCATTTCTAAATACACGCTGTTGAATCATTAGAGGATGCAAAGTTTAGTGACAACGGTTTGACCTTCATGGAGTTTGGTATCTAAACACTGGAGAAATCACAGAACCATTCTAGAATTCAGCTTTATTGTCCATTAAATGAGGGTTTTATTATTATAAATAATATTATGTTTATATATTTATATATAACATATAAATATATATTATATATATAAATTATTATATTTTATTTATTATAAAACCACTTTTCTTATCTTCTTTCTCCACTGGTAATGAAGTTGACAGACCAACTTCATTACTGATGAATGATGAAAGAGGGAGGGCTTATCATTATTTGTTTTCTCTTCCACAAAAATTTAGGAAGTATAAAATCAAGAGACTAAGTAATGCCAAAATCCAGGTGGAAAGTGAAATCCATTCAGTCAAACATGAAAGAGTAAAATTATTCCTAAAATTGAAAGCAGCTTTTCAAGGCCAGGGTATAGTTCCAAAATCTGAGAGGGAAAGAGGCCAGAATCACAGACGTAGGTTGGATGAAAATGGAAAATAGTCCAGGGCAATTTCCTAAGCAGGTGTTTTCTACTTGGCATTTATGAAAGGTATGGATAAATTAGCAAAATTTAAAACCTGAGATATGGGGAAAAAATTCTACATAAAACATAAAAATATGAAATATATTTTTCTCTAATTTTTTTACAGTCATAGATATCTTTGAACCAGATAAAGTACTTGGTTAAGTTATTTTATTATTACTATTACTTCTTTTTGAAGAAATCTCAGCTTGAACCTCTGCTGGCAAACTCGTCAAAAGTTTATTTTCATTCAGTCTGAATGGATTTCCTGAAAGGAAAATCTCAAATAATCTTGACCAAGAAATAAAGGTCTGTCATCAAAAGTGAAGCTAAAAATAGCTTGATGGCTCTCGGGAGCATCTGTATCTTATTCTAATACCCACTGCACTCATATTTACTCTTTCAGAGAGAGTGGGAGGGAGGTGGGATTGGAGATGCAGAAATATAATGAAAACAAAAACCAGCATAACAGTTTTCTAAAACTGAAATATTCATTGTGGTGCAAGCTGTGCTTCTGATGAGCCTTCTAACTGATGTAAAGGAAATTGTGAGAGAGGGACAATCACCTACCTCATGATGGAACGGAGCTGAACTTTGGCATTCAAAGATTTCATGGCCATTGCTGTAACAAGGGACAAGGGTAACAGGAGGACATGGCAATTTCCAGCAGGTCCCCAGATGAAGATAGTGAAGCAACAGCTGTGTCCTGAAAGACATAATGTGATTCTATGTACCTGTAAGACAACCTCTGAGGCCCTCATAAATACTGGACATTCTGCATGAGCAGATGGGGGAAAAGGACCAGTGGGACTTGGAGCTTCACAGTTACTGTAGCTTCATTTATACCTAGGAGCTGCTTTACATGACCTCTAAAATTGTTTGAGTCCAAAATATCTAAGAAGAAAAAGGCATTGACATATTTGTGAATGACTGTATTTGCAAATACAAATGGGCTTATGAGAAATTGATAGTAGGATGTTAAATATGGACCCTTAATTACCATATCAAGATTCACAAAACACTTGATTCTATACTCTAAATACACATTGCATTGTCATCACAATTAAGTTTCTTAAAAAATTCTAGGTTCAAAAGATATAAAAGAGACTCTAAAATTAAATATCGAGTGACCTTTTACTCAACATCTGTCGGCAGCATTCTTCTCACGTAACCATTAAACTAAAAATATCAATTCCTTTTGGGTCACACTTTCATTTAAGGAATTCTCATCAGTGCTCAGTAAGAGGAGAGTCTTTGCCTTCTCTTGTTCTCATTCTGCCACTTCTCTATTTGATTTCTGTCCCTTCTTTAATATCAAACAGTTCTTTTGCTTAACCCTTCACACTATTTACTTGATTCTAGACTTTCCTAACAATGTTAACTAATTTTTCTGTTTTTTTTCCTTCTTGATTTTATCCTCCTTTACTTACATTGATAAATTTCTCACTCTTCTTTCCCATACTGTTCTTTATACTCTGCATGAATATACCCATGTCCTTCCCAAACAGGTATGACAAAAATATCCACATTTTATAACTTACAGGGTTTACTTATAAAACTGGCTATAAAGATACTTATTGAAAACCTACAGTTAAATAGGATGAATGTCCCAGAGATTATTTTTCTTCATTATTATAGTTTCATATAAGTATTTCTTGAATGAATCATGATAAATGAAAATTCTCTAAGCTTTTAGTAGGTTTATATCTCTGACCTGTATAAGTTATTAAATTATATTAAAACCATTCAAACTAAAATCTTATGATGATTGGTTTTCCTTCTCTCAGGAAGCAAAAAGCTTTCTTTGATATTTCACGTGAATAGATAATGCTAGTTCATCCTGCTCATTTGCCAGGTGTGTTAAATGAAGACAATTCTAGTGCCCACCTCATTGAGTTGCTGCAAGCACTGAAGGAGATTTTATTGCTAATTCCATATAATACTTTCTGGCACACAGTCATGTGATATACATATGATGGCTTTTCTAATACTGGCCAGAGTATAAACACAACTTTTTATCATGTGAAACCTAATGCTTAGAGAGGACAGAGATTTAGAGAGGCTTGCTCATGGTCAAATAACTACTAAAAGCAGAGACAGGATTTAAAACCAGATATATACAATCCTGCAACCAATACAGACTGACTTACCCATGCAATATTCTCTTTCCTGGATTGCACTCTGGTTTTACCTGCCCTTTCAATGGCTGGATACCTCTCAAGTGAGGTAGAAGGAAGCCAACAGAAAAGTTCAGTCAATAGAGACAACATGCCCTTGTTCAATTCCATTTGTAGTTCACTTACCAATTAAATATTCACCCTGCACAATGATAAACAAATTTTTGAACCTGAGTATTTTTTTTCTTCGTTTTTGTGAATGGAGTTATGGGGGAAAAGATGTAACTAGAGCTCCCCTTAGAAGTTATAGTGTATAACTAGCATTTGGCATATGGGAAGTATGGAAAAATATCTCCTTTTTTAAGAATGAAGAACAATCACATGCATAAAATATTATGAGTAAAAAATTGTCCAACAATTCTGTTTCTTAAGAATGTGGTGGGCCTTCAAGATAAAGCTAAGGAATTTGAACTTTATTTATTCATTTTAAGATTTTGTTTATTTGAGAGAGAGAGAGCACAAGTGATGTGAGAGGCAGAGGGAGAGAGGGGGGCATAACCTGAGTACAGAGCTTGACACAGGACTCAATTCCAGGACCCTGAGATCATGACCTGAGCTGAAGTTAGATGCTTAACTGACTGAGCCACCCATGTGCCCCAGGAATTTGAACTTTTTCCAATAGAACAAAAAGAAATGAGTAAAATTTTTAGTGGGAAGAAAACAAAATTTCTTTTGGTACAAGCAAACTTGTTAAAAGAAAATAGAATTGAAATACTCTTAAATGGTTTTCCATCAGTATTCTGCCTTTATAAAACTGCTCTCTGCCTAGAGGCTCAACATTAGTGAAATATATATGATACTCAAGAAGTCATAGTCCCAACTCACTATTGGTATTTGTCTAACTAAGAATTAAGAATGAGAACTAAGGTGAGAAGTTGTTAGGGGATGATCTCAGAATGCTACATAATAGTTTGATTATTTTCTCATGAAAACATCCTTTATAAAAAATCTGTATAGACTTTGAGAAATCAAACTGAAGTTAGTTTCAACTAATAGTATTGTTTAATCAAAAATGAAAGTGCTTCCTTGTCTAGAAAGATAAAATTGTTTTATTGCAGAGAGATGTAATGTTACCTGAGTTTTATGCCACTTGAGTTGTCCACAGACCCACTTTCTGAATTTTTCACCAGCTGATAAAAATAGGTAGGCAGGATTCCACATTTGTAGTAATTTTTTTTTCCACATAGTATATTTTCATTTAATAAGCAGGTGTCTTCTTAAAGGAGGGGGATAGGATAGATAAAAGAAATGTATACCTGGTCTATTATTAATAGCTAGTATTGACAGCTACTATAGTACTCATGATATGCTCTTATTTGCACAAATGGGCTACATATGGTGAGGAGTGGAGCCCAAGGACTATGAATCAAATGTGAGTGTGTGAGCTGATAACTTTTTCCAAGTACCTAGTAAACACAAAATTCTCCTTTATATGCTATAGAAATTTTCACATTAGCAAATAACTCACAGGTGGGCATAATGCAATGGAAAAGCAATGGCAAACAAAAATGCTAACTGACCATCAATGGCTAAAAGCTCAAAATGTCTGATCCATTCCCATGTTTGGTCTTAAAACTCTTCTCTTGCACTCTGCTCTCATTTGTGCTGCAATATTTGAAATTTCCCGCATATAGATGCCCTCTTTCACTTCTAGAACCCCACATTTGCCTATGACTGCAAATAATTTCTCTTTTATTCAAAACCATGTCTGGCTGAATGAATCTGTCTTCAGGAAATCTCCCCTCCTTTTCTCTCAACTAGATTAGTTCCCCCTCCTTTTTCCATTGTCTCTATATTTAACTGTAGCAAAGTTCTTAAAATATTGACTCAAAATAGTCAACCTTTCCTATTAGACCTTATTGGTGTTGGGACCAGAATATCTTATACTTTAGTTACTAGCATAGTGTCTAGTATGTCATATGAGCTTAAAATCTTTTTTTTTTCTGTTTTTTTAACTTGGAAATAATTCTGAATTGATAATTAAAATATTCTAGTCTTAGCTCCATATATGGTTAGCTTACCAAAAGTAGCCTTATTCCAAATTTATAGTATTAGAATCATATCAATTTCACAAATTGATGATAGGCATTATCTTTTGAAATAACACATGGGAAACATATTAAATATAAAATAACATTTTACTTAATATTAAGTATAATTTCAAGTTGAATGGAGACATTATTGGAATTCATATGCGTTATTGGTTGTTATCAATAATAGAAATTGAAGCACCATCTTGATAAGCTAAAAAGGATACTACTTTTTAAGAAAGATTTTATATATTTATCTGTCAGAGAGAGAGACAGGGAGAGAGAGAGAGAGCACAAGCAGGGGGAGTGGCAGGCAGAGGGAGAAGCAGGCTCCTCACTGAGAAAGGAGTGTGACCTGGCCCAAAGGCAAATGCTTAACTGAGTGAGCCACCCAGGCATCCCAAAAAGGATATTACTTGATAATAATCTAAAAACTAAGAGAAAAAGAATATATTTCTTATTCAGACATGGAATATGAAGTAAAGTGTAATAATGAACTCATAAAATGAAAGAAGAGGGAAGAAAGTAGAGATCTTAAATGAATCTATTTGAGAAACCTAAACTATAAAAACAGTCCCAGAGAACTCTTTGGAAAACTCAGAAAGTAAACAATAGTGGGAAAAATTTTTTATTGAGAGTGCTGTCTATGGGATGTTAAAATTTTCTGCTAATTTGTCTAGAAGAATTCATAGCAGAGATATCTTTGGTAAGATCTATCCAAGAGCTGCCATTTTACTCTGAAATAGCACTTACTTTACTTCTGCTTCTAAGCAAGTTGCCAGTCTCTTTCACTGGATTGTTTTGAACTAGCGTCCCTAAGAAACAAAAATCATTAAATACTACCTTATAAATGTGTCAGTTACTAATAGTGCAGTATGAGTGTCATGCCTCTTGGTCTTTGCCATTTTCCTCCTCCTCTCTTAGGTTCAGTTCTAAGATGATTATATTTTAAGTGCACCTACTAAGTTGTATACACTTCTAGTACTTTTTTTCCAATCCATTTTGACCACATAAGGAAAAAAAAAATCACAGCTCTCCAATTAATTCCCCTAATTAATAAACTTTATTTCCCCTTCAGTCTCTGATGGCATGCTCCATGCTGTTCATTTAACTATCTTTCTCAAACCTTTCCTCCAACCTACTTGCATGAAGCTTTGATGGTTTGGGCAGTGTTCCAAGACTTCCACAGCTTTTACAAACACATTAAAAACACATTACAACCCTTTCTACAAATCTGTCTGTGTACACCACTGTGTCACAGTTGCATCTCTGCTTAACTTCTTAGCCATACTTTCATAGCATCTCAACTTAACTACTCAGTTCACTTCCACAGTAATCTTTCAGGGTTCATATTTTCACATTCTATGACGTACCACATGAAGCTGATCACAGAAGCCCAGCAACATCTACACCTGCACAAACAACCACCGTTTCCTATTCCTCTGGGAATGTCACTGTCTTTTCAGTTGCTCTGCTCAGCATGCTTATTTTTCAAAGTTGTGACAGATTTCTTATAGATATCCTCATGGAAATCTGTAATCTGTAATTCCCTGCCACTTGACCCTAGTACACCATACACTCCTCTAATATTGGTAAACAGAATTTATCCCCTGTAATGCCTGTTGCCTGCAACAGTCTTCTTACTACTCTCCATCTCATTAGCTCTCCATTGTTAAGCTCTGCTGAAAGCAGAATATTTCCCTCTTTCCTGGCTTTTATTTTCTTTTTCTCTCCTTCCCTTTAATATAATTACAGTGGTAAATATCGTTGGTCCACTGAAAAGTGTCTTAGAATGTGAATCCCAAAGGACTAATATCACATGCATCATAGATCAAAGTGGTAAATATTGTCTGTCTATGTGTTAGACTGGATCCAAAAGATTACTGTTTCAAATGAAATTGTTATTATTGGTGCAGCAATATTTGATGTGTGCAAATTTTGGAGAATTCTTTACCTAAAATGTTTTATCTCTATTGTCTTTATGTCTAATTTCTTTATTTATAAGACTTGGTTAGCATTGCTAAAATTCACAGCAGACAATGTATGTTCATTGCTAACATCAGGGTTTAGTATAATGGCAAGTATAGGCAAATGTTATTATACTTTCCCTGGGATTCAATAATGTGTTGTTCCTTCCATCCCATCAACTTACAGAATGACAGAGGACAGATGTGTTATATACATTTACAAATACTTTAATAAGTTATAGATATGCTATAATTGAGCAACAGTGAATGACAGAGGAAAATACATGTATATAATTATAGTATTATTGGGCACTTATTGGGTAATATTCCCTGTGCACAGCACTTTAAAGCACATAATTTCTTCTGGTAATAGACTATAGATACTACTGTCACCCTGATTTACTTAAAAACAGGTTTTGAGAGTCTAAGCATCTTGTCCAAATTTGCACTGTTAATGAAAGACCCAACCAAATTTCAAACTCATGTCTTCTGACCCTACAAATCCTTATTGTAAAGGCATCTAATAAAATGTCACAAAAGGCATGCCTGGTTGGCTCCTTCAGTTAAGTGACTGACTTGATTTTGGCTCTGGTCATGATCTCAGCTCAGGGTCATGACATCCTACCCCACATCACACTCAGCTTGGTGTCTGCTTGGGATTCTCTCTCCCTCTCCCTCTGCTCATCCCTCAACTTGTAATAAATAAATAAATAAAATGTTAATACAAAAATACTTCACAAGAAAATTATATTCTAACTGCGCCTTAGAAGATACACTGAATGATGACACATGGAGATAGTAAAAAATCCTAAAATTAAGGAGCAAAATGAGTGCCTCTTTAACAGAGAAGGCACATTCCAAACATATGCATCATAAAAATTTAAAAAGAAGTTTCATTCAATTTTTCAGAATTAGTATAATTCAAGAAAATCCAAAGTTAGGAAACAGAAGGATGATAAACATCAGTACACAACGGAAATATGCAGCCCATTGGTTTTATTGAGAATGTGGAACTAAAGGAACTTTTGAAGTGAAGTTCAACATACTGTGATAAGCACAGTTTTGAACACAGCACAAGCACAAAGTAGTACTTTACCACTGATCCATGGACAGATTAACAGATGGGCAAACAGGAAGGGAACAAGGTAGCTCTTTGGCCAGCAAAAATATTAGAAATGGGCAAGAACACAAAATTCTTAATAATTCCAAATATAATGTTTAAATATAGCATTTTGTGACTAATAGATTTCATAAATGGGGAGAAATATATAGCAGTTGTAATTATCCCCATTTCTCGGGGGGGGAACTAGAGCTGAGAATTGACTTGCCTCAGTGAATCAGAGATAGATAGGGATGCAAGATCTGTCATCTGATACCAAGAATAAATGTACACACTCATTGTTTTAGTACAGCCAGTGTATACTCCAGAGATCTATGCAAATCTACTATGCAAATCTACTCTACTATGACCTCATCCTGCAGAACAGAGGTTCACCAGATAATGTCCAGGAATACTATTATGATGCCCTCTTTTGCCCTTCCTTTTTCTGACAAGAACCGGTTGGCTCACTGAGGATGGGAAATTTCTATCACCTGGCTATGCATTTTGTGCTGGCTTACATCTGCACTTAGGCTCAAGTACTAAATACACTCATAGCCAGGGAGACTTGGGGATCTCAGTAAGGAAAAGCTTCTCACTCTTCCCTCCTCTTAACATGAGTCATTTTTGTTTTTGTTTTTATTTTAGGGATAGAACATGGTTTGCCAGGTGCTGTGGTATATGAAGTAAAGGTTAAAAAAAAAAAAAAAGAGAGAGAGACTTAATATAGAAACAAACTCTTAGAAAAGCAAACTGAGGCTAGAGGACTCCTGAATGTCACTTCTAGGCTCATTTCTTTGCAATTTGCCCCTTGTGTTTAACTTCATACCCACTGTTCTCAGAACACTCCGGATCCAATCAGGACACAACGATTACCCTTTATGAGACCCTCGTTCAGTTATTCAATTCTTAATGTCTTTAAGAGGTCTTTTCATTACACAGAATTCCCAAGCAAGGGAATAAAGCATTTCTTCCATCTAAAGCACTGTGCTAAAGATTTCAACTTCAGAGATTTGCAAACAGTGGTTTAGATTATACTTACTTCGGGTAAGTTCTTGTAAGGGTCTGAACCCCACATACACCTAATGGAAGGACTCTCTTGTATAGAATTTTTCTGTTATCCATTCCATTCATACTGAGCTCTTTTCATTATATCAGCGACTTTTGCTATGACTTTGGTACAGAGAGTTCCTCCTTTGTTATTTAGACCCAGAGCCTCTAAATCTATTAATCATTTTAATTTGCTAACTAGGAAGAGTGCATGATGAGTGGTTTGAGAGCTTCTGATAATTCAGTGATTATCTGGTTTAGGCTGGGGGAAGCCATTTTAATCTCTCTCTCTCTCTTTTTTTTTTTTCTTTCCCAAATATTATTGCATTGTATTATAGACTGTGCAATAGGGAAGAATCCTTTGCCGGCAGGGAATGAATGAGGTGACCCTTAATGGAGCGCTTTCACATCTAACGTCTATGACTCTTTAATTCAGTTATCTTTCAGGCATGGAAGAGCTTTCCATCATTACTCTTAACCTGTCTAACTACCATTGTTACCTCAAAAAGGCCTCTCAAGATATGTTCCACTTTTCTGTCTTGCTTGAACTTCTGCTTCATGTCACTCGCTGCCACTGTTGATATGGCATTTCAACCCTGCCCAAATCACTTCTTGGTGTTCCTCAAGATTGTTAGTGAGAAACTTGATAAAATGTCTTTTTCCATGACAGATGTAAGAGGAGTTGTCCCCATTTTATGACAGGTACATTTCTAGCAACAATCATTGCTGCATATTTATCTAGCTTAATATTCCAGTGATAGGAAACCAAGAAACCAAATTTAAACATAATCTTCAGCTTTTCCTGTTATTTGAAATTCAAGTTCACTGTCTTATGAATGTTTATAATCTTGAGTAAGCATAGCTGTAGGCAAAACATACCTTGATGCTGTCTTCTCTGAATCAACAATGGAGACTTGTCAGACAAGTGACTTTGGATACAATGAGAAAGATTTTAAAAAATAAAGAAAGAATAAATACACTCCCACAATACTCCTCTGACCATTGTAGTGCAGATGGTGTTAAATACCTAAGATTTTATGGGAAGAGTTTGTAAACTGTACACATGCAGTTATGTACTTTGCTTAGTTAAAAAAACAAAACTGAGAAAACTGGCAATGTTTTCTGTGACAACTGGTTTCAAGTGTAATAACAGACAAGTATAAATTTTAAGTAAAATTGTTTACAAATAGAAGTCAAATGCATATATTAGCAATGTCCTTATTTATTTATTTTTTTAAACTCTGAGCAGGTCAATATAGGCCTTCTTACTTACTCTTCTTGAAGATGCTGGGTCATTCAGAGACAAGGAATTAGCAAACAGTATATTTCTCTCCAATTCTTCATCATATCAATGTGTTGCCTGAAAAGAAGATATGACCACAAGTCCAGGAGGAAATGTTTGTCTAGGTTTCATCACTAATTCAGTGTCTAGAACTAAATGATTCCATTACTTCTCTGTCTTAGCTATCCTCATCCAAGAGTTTCAGATCACTCTCTAGTGGCTAATGTGCCCCACACAGAAATTTCAGGTTTTTCTTGTATCTGACACTATGAAAGTCATATACTTATTCAGTACAGGAAATACTATTATAGTGAAAACTTTAATAAAACAAATATAGACATTGATACAGGTTAAGATGTAAATTAGATTTACTGGTTTTAAGTTCCTATTCTCCCTCTTACAAATAACATGATTCTAGTTAACCAATCTTGATACATTTCAGTTTCCTCATGGTGGAAATGGGGATTACTTAGACCAACCTCATAAGATTTTCCCTGGAAACAAGTAAGATCATGAAAGTGGAATTATTGGCAAAGAATAAATATATGATGAATGCTAATTATATACATAATGCACACATTTGAAGAGTTTAACTTTAGGATTAAAAGTTTCATTTTCTGGGTTAAAGCCTCTGCCCTCAGCTCAGGTCATGATCCCAGGGTCCTGGGAACAAGCCCCACATCAGGCTTTCTGCTTGGCAGGGAGCCTGCTTCTCTTCCTCTCTCTCTGCCTGCCTCTCTGCCTACTTGTGATCTCTCTGTCAAATAAATAAATAAAATATTTTTAAAAAGTTATTTTAAAAAAAGTTTCATTTTTCTTGTTTGGGAAACCTCAATCCAGATACATGTTGCCTTCCCCATCCCACCTCCTCTAATAAACACATAAATACACTTGAGTACCAAATCCAATCAATCTAGCATTCTGAGCTACTTATCTGTTTGCAGTTTATCTGTCTCTCTCATATCCATATCTTTTTCTCAGAAGAGAGAATTACATGTAATAATCAGAAATCCACCAAAGGATACTCACGTTTAGTTTAATAGGGGCTTAAATAAATAAACTGTGATTTAAAGAGATTGCTGTGTTCCTTTTAGATAACCCTATAAATTTTGCATTCTCTATCAGAGCATTCATTTACAATGAAAAATAAATATTCAAGCCTTATACCTAAATGGCAATGCTTATTCCTCATAGTCAACATCATCCTTGATAACAAATAAAGCCTGAAGAAAACATAAATAAATAGATTTAAAACCACTTTACTAGTTATTCCATGGTGATGATGTGGAGGAAAATCCTGAGAGTCTTTGCAATATAAACTACCTTCTTGCTGATTGAGGCCAGATATAGAGATTGATATAAAGTAAAAAATGAAAAGGATGAAATATGGTGAATAAAAATGG
Organism: Lontra canadensis; assembly: GCF_010015895.1. Taxonomy (NCBI): domain Eukaryota; kingdom Metazoa; phylum Chordata; class Mammalia; order Carnivora; family Mustelidae; genus Lontra; species Lontra canadensis. The sequence goes on from NW_022631001.1 coordinate 4,252,723, forward strand.
TGATTATTAGAATAGCATATTTAGAGGTAGGTGATCATTAAGAATATTAAAAATAAAAAGGAAAAGGTAACTATGAAGCCACAAAAAAGCTAAAGAAAAATCCAAATGAGTCAAAGTAAACTAAAAAGCAGGGAATAGGAAAAATATAATAAAATCTGAAATGAAACCAATGAAAAGGTGAATTTAAATAAAGAAAGCACAAAATTTGAGAACTCAGATGGCATAACTATAGAAACATTAAAGAGATTCTTTAAAATTATAATTTTAAGAGACCACAATATGTAAAAGGAATTGAAAATATAAAAATGTCTTAATGTTTACAATTTAGTTTGGATCCTGACAATAAAGTCATGCATTACAGAAACAAACAGCAAAAATAATCTATTTTATATCGTTTGGGGGGTATACACTTTCACCTTCAAAACCTTAATAATTAGTATAAGGAAGAGTTATATCTACCATTTACACATGAACAATTTCAGATAGAATGTCTGACTTACTTAAAATCTTAAACTTCATGGGTTATAAGTGATGCAACTTTATCATTTGATCACAAATTAAGCAAATGAGACAGGGATGACATTTTTGTTTTCAAGTTAATGGGCTATTTATTAATGATTTCTGCCTTCCTTGGTGATGTTAACATTGTAGATCTTGATAAACTGACAAGATGGTTCTAGTTTTACACTCTTTTCTCTTAGATTAAATTTCGAATTTATTTATGATTTGCCAAAACCTCCTAATGAGGGCACAGGCACATATTCTTTGGTGTCATTTATATTTCACCTCTGTTTCTTTGTGTTACAAGTTCTTTTTAAACTGAGCCAGAAATGAACACTAATTAATCATTGCACACCAGTATCATGCTCCCTGCACAGACCATCTCCGCTTTGCCTATGTGAATATAGCAAAAGAATTTGATAATCAATTGTGTAAGTATGATTAATTATGAAAGCTTTTAAATCCTAAATTTTTGGTTATATATAATAGAAAACAAGTGGATTTGTCACATGTGGGATGAAAAAATAAGACCTCCGTATTTTTGCTCTTCCCCATCTTTCTGTGACCAAAGGAGAAATCAGTAATATATTGGAAAACCGTTTTTCTCCTGAGCCTTAGAATTCTCTTTGCTGAGAATTCAATTATCTTTGCCGAGCAGCCACTACTAACTACCTAGACTTAGCATATGAGTGAAAGCTAATGTGCCATCTTTAATTAGAATACAAGGGGCTAGGTAATAACTAAATTGTAGATCAAGAGATCATAGACATCTGCGTAGAAAGATCATTTCATTAAAGAAGAGATTAATATGGCGGGTTAAAGAGAAATTGGGGAACAAGATAGATCATTTCTCCAAGAATAAGTGGTGATATAATTTCAAAGTAGTCTGAACAGGTTGCAGTACCTAGACAACACAAAAGTACTACTGTTTACATAGCTAGAACATGGATGCTTCAGATCACTAGAATTATTCTTCTGTATATTAACTTATTTCATACTCACAACCTTATATGTTTGGATCTAGTATCATCTACCTTTTCTGGATAAGCAAACTGAGGCTGAGAGAGGGTAAAAAACTCATTCAAATTTAAGTGGATTATAAAAGGTAGAAATTGAAATTTGAACCAGATAATTTGGTTTCATCCAATGGCTGTAAATATAAATTCTATATCTTCTGCCTCCTATTCAAGTCCATTAGAGAAATCAAGTAATAACTTCTGAGTAGAAGTGACTTTTAAAGCCCTGGCAGATGTAAAGAGTTAATATTAGTAATGACCCTAGAAATGCGTGGAGGAATTGATATCTGGGCTGGCAAACAGGAAAGCCCATTTCAGGATGTGGGGGTCCTGTGATTCAAAGGTTCAAAATATTAAAATACTTCATATCACTTAAGTAACACTTGAATTTTAGCATTTTATAATACTAGCCTCAAGAAACTGAACAGGAGAGTTAATGCAAAATCCCAGTGACTTTCTATTTATATTTTACTACAGATACCCTTCTTTTTCCAGAAAGTCATTGAAGGTACAAACAGAAACCTGTACAACATGCTATCTTCTGCAGGGCTATCTCAGGGCTTTGAAGATAGAGTAGGTATGTTATAAATGTTTGTTAAATAAATATATGAGTTAATAATAATTCTAATTACATTGTACATGTATTCAAACAAAATGTTGACTTCGTTTTTTGGAGGGCCTAACAAAATGTTGACTTCGTTTTTTGGAAGGCCTAGGTTTAAATTTATTTAGAGTCTCCAAACCTGTGCGAGCAACATGTTTATACAAAAGGATGTCTTCTGAGGTCCCAATCTTCCCCACCCCTCTATCAGCCCATACACACTCTTGTCCTATGTTAGCTGCCATCACCATCCTGAGGGCAGAGAAACCAGGGCTTCCCTCAAATATACCTTAATATCTGTATCTATACTGAATGAAAAGGAAATTGATTATGATAGTTGCCAGAATGAAGGAAAATTATCTGAAAACCTAGAAATAGACTAAATAGTATTTCTGATACCAAAGAATCAAGATCCATGTATCAACAACTTAAGGGCAAGCTAAATAAATGTATAGAACAGTGAGATAAGAAATGCAGAACTGCAAGACTCTTTTTGAAAAAATCAAACTCATCTAAATATTTTTCTTCATAATTTTCTTTTTCATTTTTTTCTGAAGTATTGCTTTAAAAAAATCACAGCATCCCTTTATCTGGGTTTGTAAAAGCATAAAATGCAATATTTTCCAGTGTGAATTTAAAATTCCTGGTAATGTTTAAACAAAGGTCAAATATTTATTTTTGGTAAGTTTGCCATTATTGGCAACTTTACAACTCCTTCAATGTCAAGGCCGATTATTTTGGAACTGTCATTTTTTTAAATCCTGTGTACCTTAATATGCACTATTAAGTTGGGCAACAAGTGGTGAAACATTTACAAAGAGGAGCTCAACTTGAAATTGAAACACAAATGGATGCAATTATTATTACTAAATTATAAAAACAATCATAATTAATAGTAATTAAGATATATTCTAGTGACATAAGCAGATAATACATTTGTGTTTATGAGCTAGCACATCCCAATACACAACTGTAGATCCCAATGTACTCCAGAGCAAAGTTTTCATCTTGAATGGGCAATTGTAGCTTTGTAACACTTTCACTGTTTCATTCTAAAAAAGAATGACTACAGAGTTTGAACTAGCACTTTATTTGAGATGTTGCTCTAAAATAAATCTCTCCTGACATGGATTTATAGGTTGGACTGAAGTTTATTTTAACCTCACAGTTTGGTTATTTTTATGCTACTTTAGATGTTTCTAAAAATTTTAAGTGTCAAACCACATAAATTTCAAATGTCCCTTAACGCCATTCAGACGTTTTTCTCATTACTGATGATGAGTAAAAATCATTTTTGGAGGCAGCAATATATAGGCTTCACCATCTCATTTACCCTAGATATGAGTTTGTTTCATTCCCATTTTTTATAGGCAATAATGCAGCTGTGCAAGCATTTGCCAATTGTTCCCCTCCTTTTTGTGTGTGCATGGGAACTGATTATGATTTAACATTTCAACACTCAGGCAAACCATTTCTCTCACCCACAAATCCCCACAGAGAACAGACATCAGGTATTTTTGAATTGTTATGAATGCCAATATTCTCAGGACTTCCCTGACTGTCCAACTATTTTCTGAGTCCCCAGTAATAAAAAAGAACCTTCAACAGAGATCTTCAAGCTCCCTGCCCCAACCCTGCCACACCCAGTATGATACTCATGTGCTCAAAAGAATATAAAATTGACTTAATATTATTATCTCGTCTCCTTTCCATTAAAGGTAAAATAAGAAATGCAAATGAATGGGAGTACAGTTATTCCAAAAATAGTTCAATTGTACTCCAGCTTCTTTTTTAAGTAAACTCTAAAATATATTATATCTTGGAAAAATTATCCTTGATGACTTTGAAGTACTGGTTATAACTGACAAGGCAAACAGGAAGAGTTGGGGTTGGACAAGTTTGATAGGGTATAAAGGCCAAGAGCCACACCAGTCACAGATACCAGCAAGATACTTAGTAGATATCAACTTAGAGGCCAGAAATGTTTCAAAGCACTTTGGTTCCCACCAAGATGAGGAATTGAGCAAGGTTGCAAACTACCCCCTCCAAAATCAACTTTAGAGAAACTAAAGAAAAAACTGGGAAAGATAAATTCCAGAAAATAAGTTAAAAGCAAACAAACAGAAACACCTGAGAGATGTTTGTTTGTTTGTTTGTTTAAAGATTTTATTTATTTATTTGACAGAGAAAGAGATCACAGGTAGGCTGAGAGGGAGGCAGGCAGAGAGAGAGGGGGAAGCAGGCTCCCCGCTGAGCAGAGAGCCTGATGCGGGGCTCAATCCCAGGACCCTGAGATCATTACCTGAGCCAAAGGCAGAGACTTAACCCACTGAGCCACCCAGGCACCCCCACCTGAGAGGTTTTCAGGAAAATTCAGGCTATGGTTAACTAACCTTAGTGGATATCAAGATGGTATGGGAGGATAGCCGCTGCTGGCTGGGTAGAGAGTGGATGAGGTGGCAAAAAAGGATTAGTTGAGAAAAATCTTTTAAAATGCATCCCACACTTCATTAGCCCACGTTCTCATGTGAACTTGAGACAGTCACTCCCTTCAATGCAGGTATTAGCTCTTCCAGGCTGTATCTTCCAGTGCAGGAGTTTGGGGAGGTATGAGCAGAGCAAAACCATTCACAGGTGAGGCACTAGTGAAACAATTCTTGGGTGTCCATTCCTCTACACTGCTCTTTCTCCTTATAAAGCACCTGCAGACTGCCTTCTCCAATGAAGCTTTTGTTTAAGGCTTTAAGATTTAAAACCTTGACAATTTATTTTTTTCATGGGGTGATAAGAAATGAAAGTGATCAAAATTGATTTTGTGCTTTATGGTGTTAGTTGTCCTATCCTTAAACTCTCTAGAACTAACAAAACTGGGCCTGACCTTAGGTCCTTCCCCAGTGCAGCTAACCACACAGAACACCTAATACCACCAGGGGAATAGGACTTTAGAAGCTCAAATAGCAATACCCTAGACTTGCTAAGAGTACCTTACTTCAAAAAAAACAAACTGGAGGTACGTGGGTGGTTCAGTTGGTTGAGCATCTGACTCTTGATTTTGGGTCAGGTCACAATCTCAGGGTGGTGGGATGAGCCTGGTGTAGGGCTTCACACCCAGTAGGGAGTCTGCTCAGGATTCTCTCTCTCCTCTCCTGTCCCTCCTGCTTTGCTCTCAATCTCAATCTCTCTCTCTCACTGGAAAAAAAAAATCTTAAAAAAGAAACAAATAGAATAGCATATACTATAGAATTATTGGAACACAGGACCAATAATTTAGAATATGTATAATAAATATTCAAAAGGAGATAAGGGACGATATTGGCATCATGAGACAAAAAAATTAAAAATAAAAATAAATTGCAGTATTAGGTATACAATGTACTAATTGAAATGAGAAATGAAGACATTACTTAAAGTGTGAAATAGGAAAAATAGGAAGAGGAATTCAATTTGGGGGAAAAGAACATTGAAAGAGCAGATTGAAACTCGAGCCCAGGAGACACCAGAAAAAGATGAAGACATTTAAAAATATATGAAATGAGAGATAAAGACATGGAAGGTAGAATTTAAGCCATCAGAATACACAATAGTCCTCCTAAAAGGAGAGAAAATTAAAAATAGAAATGAGAAAATAGATGAAAAGAATGTATAAAATCCAACATTCAAGATAAAGATGTTTGAGCTTAAACCATCAGATAGGAGAAAAAAAGAAAAATTTAGACATAGTATAGAACATTTTCAAATTAGGAAAATAAATCCTAAATATTTCTAAGAGAAAAAGCAGTTTACCTCTCAAAACAAAACAGAACAAACAAAAAACAGGTATCAGAATAGCATCAAAATTGTCACTAGTGACCCAAAGTGTAAGAAGGAAATGGAGATCTCTTACATTAAAGGGAAGAAGCAGGCTCCCTGCCTAGCAGAGAGCCCGATGCGGGCCTCGATCCCAGGACCCTGAGATCACGACCTGAGCTGAAGACAGAGGCTTAACCCACTGAGCCACCTAGGCACCCAGAACCAAATTTTCTATCATGAGTAGAACTGTAATAAAATATTTTCAATAACTCATAAAGTGCCTCAAATCATTTACCATGATAAGTAAAACACTTTTTTTTTTTTAAGATTTTATTTATTTGACAGAGAGAGATCACAAGTAGGCAGAGAGGCAGGCAGAGAGAGAGAGGGAAGCAGGCTTCCTGCTGAGCAGAGAGCCCGATGTGGGACTCGATCCCAGGACCCTGAGATCATGACCCGAGCCGAAGGCAGCAGCTCAACCCACTGAGCCACCCAGGAGCCCAAGTAAAACACTTTTAAGAGGAAATAATAAAATAGTAAAAGACATAGGAAATGCCACTAGAGATATATGAATTAAGGTGTTCAATTATTTTGATGAAGTTTGCTGATGTTTATAAAAAAAGGGTAAGACAAAACAAAAACAAAAACAAAAACCAAAAGAAAAAAAAGTGAAAAGGACTAAAAACAAAGAACTTCTGGTGATTGGGAATGGAGAGGAAAAGAAGGGAGTCATGAGAGGACTAGGACTATTTGAGTTGGTAGAGAAAGTACAGATAATGATGTATTTTATTTTTTTAATTAATTAATTAATTTTTTAAAATAAACATATAATGTATTTTTATCCCCAGGGGTACAGGTCTGTGAATCGCCAGGTTTACACATTTCACAGCACTCATCATAGCACATACACTCCCCAATGTCCATATTCCCCACCACCCTCTCCTGTCCCCCCTCCCCCCAGCAACCCTCAGTCTGTTTTTTGAGATTGTCTTTTATGGTTTGTCTCCCTCCCAATCCCATCTTCTTTCATTTTTTCTTTTCCTAACCCCCAACCACCCCACATTGCATCTCCACTTCCTCATGTCAGGGAGATCATATGATAGTTGTCTTTCTCCAATTGACTTATTTCGCTAAGCATAATACCCTCTAGTTCTATCCACGTCATCGCAAATGGCAAGATTTCATCTTTTTGTTGGCTGCATAGTATTCCATTGTGTATATATACCACATCTTCTTTATCCATTTATCTGTTGATGGGCATCTAGGTTCTTTCCGTATTTTGGCTATTGTGGACATTGCTGCTATAAACATTTGGGTGCACGTGCCCCTTTGGAGCACCACGTTTCTATCTTTAGGATATATACCAAATAGTGAAATCGCTGGGTCATAGGGTAGCTCTATTTTCAGTTTTTTGAGGAACCTCCACACTGTTTTCCAGAGTGGTTGCAACAGCTTGCATTCCCACCAACAGTGTAGGAGGGTTCCCCTCTCTCTGCATCCTCGCCAGCATCTGTCATTTCTTGACTTCTTAATTTTAGCCATTCTGACTGGTGTGAGGTCGTATCTCATTGTGGTTTTGATTTGTATTTCCCTGATGCCGAGTGATGTGGAGCATTTTTTCATGTGTCTGTTGGCCATCTGGATGTCTTCTTTGAAGAAATGTCTGTTCATGTCTTCTGCCCATTTCGTGATTGGATTATTTGTTCTTTGGGTGTTGAGTTTGGTAAACTCTTTATAGATTTTGGATACTAGCCCTTTATCTGATATGTTGTTGGCAAATATCTTCTCCCATTCTGTCAGTTGTCTTTTGGTTTTGTTAACTGTTTCCTTTGCTGTGCAAAAGCTTTTGATCTTGATGAAATCCCAATAGTTCATTTATGCCCTTGCTTTTGTTGTCTTTGGCAATGTTCCTAGGAAGAAGTTGCTGCAGTTGAGGTCAAAGAGGTTGTTGCCTGTGTTCTCCTCAAGGATTTTGATGGATTCCTTTCTCACATTGAGGTCCTTCATCCATTTTGAGTCTATTTTTGTGTGTGGTGTAAGGAAATAGTCCAATTTCATTTTTCTGCATGTGGCTGTCCAATTTTCCCAGCACCATTTGTTGAAGAGGCTGTCATTTTTCCATTGGACATTCTTTCCTGCTTTGTCGAAGATGAGTTGACCATAGAGTTGAGGGTCTATTTCTGGGCTCTCTATTCTGTTCCATTGATCTATGTGTCTGTTTTTGTGCCAGTACCATACTGTCTTGATGATGACAGCTTTGTAATAGAGCTTGAAGTCTAGAATTGTGATGCCACCAACTTTGGCTTTCTTTTTCAAGATTCCTTTGGCTATTCGAGGTCTTTTCTGGTTCCATATAAATTTTAGGATTATTTGTTCTATTTCTTTGAAAAAAAAATGGATGGTACTTTGATAGGAATTTCATTAAATGTGTAGATTGCTTTAGGTAGAATAGACATTTTCACAATATTTGTTCTTCCGATCCATGAGCATGGAACATTTTTCCATTTCTTTGTGTCTTCCTCAATTTCTTTCATGAGTACTTTATAGTTTTCTGAGTATAGATACTTTGCCTCTTTGGTTAGGTTTATTCCTAGTTATCTTATGGTTTTGGGTGCAATTGTAAATGGGACTGACTCCTTAATTTCTCTTTCTTCTGTCTTGTTGTTTGTGTAAAGAAATGCAACTGATTTCTGTGCGTTGACTTTATATCCTGACACTTTACTGAATTTCTGAACAAGTTCTAGAAGTTTTGGAGTGGAGTCTTTGGGTTTTCCACATATAGTATCATATCATCTGCAAAGAGTGATAGTTTGACTTCTTCGGATAATGATGTATTTTATTTTTTTTTTTAAAGATTTTATTCATTTATTTGACAGACAGATCACAAGTAGGCAGAGAGGCAGGCAGAGAGAGAGGTGGAGGTAGGCTCCCTGTGGAGTAGAGAGCCCGATGCGGGGCTCAATCCCAGGACCCTGGGATCATGACCTGAGCTGAAGGCAGAGGCTTAACCCACTGAGCCACCCAGGCGCCCCTGGATAATGATGTATTTAAAAAAAACAATGGCAGTGAATAAAGATGAACAAGGATCTTCAGTCAAAACAACCATCTAAGAAACAAAATTAGAAGTGCTTACATCCAGTGAAGAAAATGTCATCTATCCCAAAGAAGGAAGCAAAAAGGAAAGCAAAAAAGGAAGCAAGAAGACTACAATAAATTGACTATGTAAATAAAATGTCAAATAAATCCTAATAATTAATTTATACAGAAAAAAATGTCAAATCACTCATTAAGACAAATATGTTCATATATGTTTTTAAGGAGGAAAAGTATAGTTCAAAGGATGAGTCAAGTATTAAATAAAGAGATTATACCAGAAAGATTAAAAACAAAAGGACAAGAAGTGATACATCAAAGATATATGAGAGGAAGCTGGAATCAAAATATTAATAATTGACACAAATAGATTTAAGACAAAAGATATCAGAAAAGACAGAGGAGATTTGTTATATATTATGAAAAGGGGCAATGAACAAAAAGATATAGCCATCATAAACATACACATACCTACCATTATAGTCTCAGAATAATGACTAACAGAATTACAGAGAAAAGAAATAAATCAAAAATTACAATTGGGGGTTGTATTATATGTCATCAAAAACTGATCTTTCGAGCACACAGAGGTGAAAATATAATCTATATAATGAATAGCCTTCATATGTGGTATTTAATATACACTATACTACTCATTTCTCACATTTCCATTGTGAGAATTTTTTTCATCTGTATTTTACAGATAAGGCAATTGCAGTTTAGAGAGAATGAATGTTTTGACCCTATCATGGAAGAACTTGTGTCAAGAATCCCTCCATATCTGACCAGATATCAATCCTGGATTCCTCCTGCCATTCCAGTCTCACCAGGAAAACAAAACAAAACAAAACAAAACTCCATAATGTACACATATTTCCAGTCTACATTCTGAATTAATACTGCCCAACTGGGGAAACAATTCCATTTTCCTCAGAGAGAAAGCATCTCATAGACATGATATGAATAGACAAGAGAGGCATATTATGAGGCTGGGACAAAAAGTATGGATTTATAGTTTCCTTATACTGAGGTTCAAAAGCCTTGGTGAGTTAAGCCTAAGTTTCTTCAATTACAGTGTATGTGTGTGTGGTGTGTATATGTATAAAATCCTCATAGGATTGTTTTGAAGATCAAATAAACTAATACAGGTTTCTCCCAGTGCCTGGTTCAAACAGTTACTAAATAAATAAAAACATAAATAAAATTTGTGTAATTATTAGTTACCAAGAGTTATTGACAATGGCTTAAACAGAAGACTTAAGGGGCGCCTAGGTGGCTCAGTGGGTTAAAGCCTCTGCCTTTGGCTCAGGTCATGATCCCAGGGTCCTGGGATTGAGCCCCGCATTGGGCTCTCTGCTCAGCATGGGAGCCTGCTTCCTCCTCTCTCTCTCTGCCTGCCTCTCTGCCTACTTGTGATCTCTGTCTGTCAAATAAATAAATAAACAAAATCTTAAAAAATCAAAACAAAACAAAACAAACAAACAAACAAAAAAAAACAGAAGACTTAAAATAATTGGCCTCTGCCCCAACAAGGTCATTCCAAAAAGAGCATGGGATATTCAGGTTCTTTCAATTCTCATTAGTATTTAAAGGAGGAATGCCCTGTATTGCTCCAGAAAAGAAATCAAATCAGAGTTATGTATGCTAGTTGAACTTTTGGGTGAGGAAATGGTGAGGCTGAGCATAGCAATCCAATGACCCCTATCCCATCCACACATCTGGATACTATTGATGGGCAAATCCGCAGAGTGTGAGACTTGATGATGCAAGAAGTTTCTGGTTGTCATTGTCTCCCAGGACACATGGCCAGTGATTAGAACAAGAAATGCCTTCCTTGAGAATCTGAAAGTTAAATTCTGTAAGGAGTTTGGGCTATTGCTGAATTTCAGTGGTGCTGACAGAATCTGAGAATCGTAGAGCAGTGTCTGCAATGTTGATGCCTAAGGAAGAGACTACACTTGCCTCTCAGTATGTGGCTGATGAACCAGTAGTTCATCAGCAATGATCTTATTAGAAATGCAGAATTAGACCATTCCAGTCCTACTGTCTCGGAATCTGCATTTAACACAATTCAGAGGTAATCCATAAGCACTTTAGACTTTGGTGAACTTGGATATACTAAATTCGGATATAGGAAGCAGATGATCAAGGCTGTGGGAGTATTCAGGTAAGGAATTATTGTGGTCTGAACTAGGGTAGTGATGGAAAGGAAAGATAACGATGGATTTGAACGTCTTTTGGACTTAAAATTGATGGGCCTTGGTAATAGATTAGAGTTAGGATGTAAAGGAACTATAATAATAAAAATAGTTTTCTCAGAACATTTTATGGCTTTCCTTTCCCTTGTCTCCCAAAAGAAGGACAGCCATTAATTTCAGAGTAGAGTGTGATTTGAAGCTATGATCCAGTAAATCAAGCTTTCTTGGAGATAACCAAACAGGTAACAAGATTACCTTTCTTATAACATCATCCTTTCGCTTGGTCAATTTACTCTTTGAAACTATTTATCTTCATGTGATTAGAAAAGTAAAATGTGCCTGAAGTTGCCTATTCTTTAGAAGCTAGCCCTCTGCTGCAGAGAGGCTAATAATGGATTAATATTACTCTGCTGTAGCCATTAGACCAATTTTTCCCTTATTCTATTCTGTTTATCTTCACTTGCATCTTCTTGCAATAGAAATGGAAAATATCAAAGATTAAGATGATGGTGTGGGACAGGTAAAAAAAAAAAAAAAAATGCCAGTGATCACTTAATCCTGCACTTGGTTCCAGGCAATAAAATCTGACTTTTTCCCCCTCAAAATGACTTCTCACAGGAGAAGGATTCTACATAAGGATTTGCGCCAGAATCCTCCAATAATAATACCTAAGTGATTCCCCCCTCCCCAGATCATCTCTATAAATTTCCCTCTATAATCTGTGTTAAAAGTAAACGGAGCTTTCTGCATCTAGCCATTACTGTGTAACTGGTACAGACTAACTTTCTTACTGTAAACAAAAAGAACATGGACACAACATAGGAAATAACAGTTTTAGACACAGGACAATAGGCAGTGATGGACTGTAAGCTGTTTTGAGAGAAGACAAAGATAGCAAGATAAGCCCTTTGACCACCAGATGGGTATTATGCCTGGAGGCACTTCCCACTCTAGTTGTAAAGAGAGATAATTGAGGCAGAGAACAGTAGTCTCATTTTTCAGTTTCCATACTAACTATATCATATTTATTTGAAAAAGACTGAACACTTTCCCCCTAAGATCTGTATTTAGGCATGAATGTTCACTGTTAAGACTCCAATTCAAGACTGCACTGGGGGTTCTAGCAAGTACAATCATGCATATAAATGGGAAAGGAGTAAGTAAACTCTTTCATTTGTTAATAATAATGATATTAATAATTGAGGTGCCCATATAGCTCAGTTGCTTAAGTGGCCAACTCTTGATTTTGAATCAGGTCATAATAAGCCCCCTGTGGGGGCTCCGCACTCAGCAGGGAATGTGCTTTAGGATTCTCCCTTTCCCTATGCCTCTCTCCTTGTTCACCCCACTCATTTTCTCTCTCAAATAAATAAATAAATAAATGTTTAAAAATATGACAATAATAATAATAACAGTAATTATAATTTCTGTATAAAATCCTAAAGAAACTAAAAAATCTTGCGAAAATTGAATAAATTTAACATGATGAGTTACAAAATTAACTTTGTAAATATAAAGCAACAATTGTATTTCTACCTATCATCAACAAATAATAGGAATTTCAAGTTAAAATGCAATTTAAAACAGCATTAAAAATCATGATGAGTTATTCATAAACTACACATGTAAGGATCTTCACACTAAAAATGACAAAATATTGCTGAGGGAAGTATAGACCAAAATAAGAGGATGCATTATGTTCAAGAATAGGAAGACTTGATATTATTAATAATTCTCCCAAATTAGATGATAGGTTTATATAAATTCCACTCAAAACCAATTGTAAAAATTGACAATCTGATACTCAAATACATATGGATATGCAAAAAACAAAGGATAGACAACATAATTTTGAAAAAGAAGAAAGAAGTTAGAGGACTTACGCTGTTTATTTCTAATACTTATTGTAGAGCTATAGTAATCAAGATAGTGTGGTATTGGTGTAAGAAGAGACATATTGATTGATGGGGAAAAAAAAATCAGAGAATCCAGAAGGAGATCTACATGTATATGGTCAGTTAAATTTTCATCAGAAATGTAAAAGTAATTAAATGGAAATTTGTAAACTTTTCAATAAATTATTCTGGGTAGTCAATATTGAACAAATAATGCTAGATTTCCTTTATAAACAAATAATGTTGGATATGTGATTAGAATAAAATGACTAAATCTCTCCACACATCACACAGAAAAATTTATAAAAAGTGGAATTGGACCTAAATATAAAAGGTAAAGATCAAAAAACCCTTAGAAGAAAGCATAGCTTAAAAAAATGTAAACTTGGGATATAAAAAGGATTTCTTGGACAGGACACAGAAATCACTAACCATAAGAGGAAAAAGTTATAATTTGGATTAACCAACTATAAAATTTACTTGCTCTTTAAAAGTCACCATTAAGAAAGGAAAAAGATGAATCTCAGACTTGATACAAATAATTACAATCTGGAAAATTTGGACATAGAATATATAAAGATTTCTTATGATAAATGACAAGAAACTAAATGACTTTTAAAAGTAGACAAAAGATTTGAAATGATACCTGAACAAAATACACAAATGTCCAACAAACACATGAAAAGATGCTCATCATTAAAATTTAAATTAAAACTACAATTAGATTCATGTACATATCCATAAGAATAACCAATATTTAAAGACTTTCCAAACCAAGTCTCAGTAAGTAGGTGACACCACAAGAGTTCTTACAAATTGCTTTTGATAGTACTAGATAGTACAACCACTTTGGACAACAGTTTGCCAATACCTTACAGAATGAACTGTATACTCAGATATAGCAGACATAGAAAGGTCACTCAGATTTCCCTGCAAGAAAGTACATACTGCCCCATCGTAAGGAAGGTGTTTAGAGAATACTTTCCAGGTGTTAAGCTCTGCAGTAGCCTGCCTGGGCTTTCAATCTGAGATCATGCTATTCTCAGCATGGTCATCAAACAATGAAAGAGCAAGGAGGGGATATAAGGGCCTAGCCATTTCTGTACAACATAAGATTCCTTTTATTGCTGATCATTGATCTGGATCTCCCTGTTGGGCTATCAGAGACCTTTCTAGGTCTGTATTACTGTCTGATTTCTTCCTTCACCCAGTTCTGCTTCACACCTTTTACTTTTTACCAGCATTACTCCTCAATAAAACTTTTGTGCTCCGAACTCCCTCTGAGTGTCTGCTTCCCAGAAAACCCAGCCCATAACAGCTGGCACTAAGAGTGGTGGGGGGAAGCCAGCTGTAAAATGGCGTTGGGAGGTGGGATTATCTATCAACTATCTGGGAATGGAGACTTCATCCCTGGTGGTAGGTAGTGTGAAGATAGCTCCTGGCACACAATGGCAGCCCAGTTGTCAAAACTTCCTTCTGTTTTGAGCTGGGACAATGCTGATGGAGAATAATGGACTAGTGGGTATGATAAAAATAATAGATTTGGTGTATAGGTAGATCATTAAAAGCTGAGGATAATTAACAGTTATTTACTGAGAATAAGAGTCCAAAACTTTGGGCGCCTGGGTGGCTCAGTCTTTGAGCATCTGCCTTCCACTCAGGTCGTGATCCCGGTGTCCTGGGATTGAGTCCTGAACCAGGCTCCCTGCTCAGTGGGAAGCCTGCTTTTCTCTCTCCCACTACCCCTGCTTGTATTCCCATTCTCACTGTCTCTCTCTGTGTGTCAAATAAATAAATAAAATCTTTAAAAAAAAAAAAAAAAAAGAGAGTCCAAGTGTTCCTTTTGTAGCATGCAGAGAAACCTTCAGCGTATGAAAGGAATGAGAATTAAACAACTGAAGATCAAGAGCTGACTGTCCAACCAACAATAATGTGTTATTCTAAAGTCATGGCCCTAATTTGGAAAATCAGGGATCCTGACATGGAGGGTGGGAATATCTGGGAGGATGTCCCCAAAATGTTTACTTCCCAAATATTTCTAAATATTCTGGACCTATCGATGTTGCCCAGCCTTACCTATTAATGCTAGTACCCTACCAATGCAGGAAAGTAATGCATAATTATTTCATCCAAAAGGCAAAAGTAACCACTTCTTCTCTCAGCTGCCATCTCTATAACCCTATTAACCAGGGGGAAGTCACAGTACAACCCCTCCAGGTGCAAGCTGTGCCTGATAAAGGAGAAAAAGGACTGTATACCAAAGATGCTGTCTTTTTCAGAGAAATCAAAGGGTGATACCATATGATTAATTCCATCTCCATTTACCAGAGAAGATTAATGACTGAGTTCTATGAGAAACAGACATCAAGATGGGATAATATAATCAAGAGATTTATTGGAAGAGACACATGTAAAAGGTAAATGGGGCATTATGTTGTGAGAGACTTCAGAGCGTACTATAAATCTGACACCTGTGAAGAAAGAGAATGAAGCATTCAACAGGAATAATTGTGCATTGTAGTTTTGAGAAAGTCTTTGCCCCTCTGATGGGAGAAAACAAGAAAACAAGGCTTGCCAGTGGAGTCCTGTGTTGGGTGAAAATGGTTTGGCTTGGGGCTTAGTCATTGGCTAGGAACAGCCTGGGGCAGGTGTGATATTGACACGCCTGCCACTGTAGCCCATACAAAAGTGTGACAGTGGGAGATTATCCATCAACTGTCTCCCAAGAGCAAACAGTCTTATGAAGATCCTATTCTGAAATCATCCAAATGTCCATCAATAGTCCAATGGTTAAAAAAATATGACATATCCTTATGATAAAATATTATTCAGGAATAAAGTGAGATAAGCTATATGCAACAATTTGGAACCTTAGTGCTGAGTGAATGAAGCCAGATAAAGAGAATACATTATGCAGTTTTACTTATATAAAGTTCTAGAACAAACAAAACTCATATATAGTGATAAAATTTGATTTACTTCTGTAGTTACCTCTGCCAGGGATATCTGGGGAATTGGTCACAAAGGGTCGGAAGATAATTTTTGGTGAGGGATGAAATCTTCATTATCACAAGTCAGACTATGATTATATGGATGCATATATTTACTAAATTTATCAAACTGTATCCTAAAAATGGTTGCATTTCATTGTATATAAATTATAGATTTATAAAACAGAGTCTTAAAAATAATTGGCTACTTAAATAATTCTATATTAGGTACACCCTTATTTTTCTATATTAACTAACTAATATAATTCAATTCAATTCAGTAAATATCCAGAAAGGGCTACTAGGTCATACTTCCTGTCTGGAAATACTTAAACAAACAAATAAACAAAACTTTTAGACTATATATCATGATTTTCATCCTATGAATGAAGCGGTGGAAGCTGAACAATATTAGTTATCTCACTTGATACTACACAGCTCCTATGAGGCAGAGGCAAGTCATGGGTGCTAAATTCTAAGCTCTTCCACTCTGTTCTATTACCCCATATTTTGGTAGAATAATAAAAAGCCAGGAAGCACATCCTCAGTTTACATACAGGGCTTGAGTATGATTCCAAAAAGAAAATTAAATTTTATAATATCCTAAAATGTTCTAATTATTTTGCTTCTCAGCCCTGTAATTTAAGTGACCCCACTATATAATAATAATAATAATAATAATAATAATAATAAGTGCCTGGATGGCTCAGTTGATTAGGCACTGGACTTTTGATTTTGGTTCAGTTGATGATCTCGGAGTCATGAGATCAAGCCCTAAGATTTTTTCCCTCTCTCTCTCCCTCTGCCCCTCCCTACTCACTCCCTCTCTCTCCTCGCAAAAAAAATAAGAATAAAAATAAAATAATAATACTCTGCAATAAATTAATGAAACTATCTCATTCTGAGTTAATTAATAATTTCATACAACTCTACTGAAATTATGTTTCCTCAACTATTTCTAAGATTCTTTAATGCACTGAAGACAGCTACAAACTTAATAGATATAAAATGGATTTTTCAGAGGAGATTTGAAGATAGTTAAAGCCATTGATTTAAAAAGACAATTGTGTGTTAAACTGCTCCAGAGAAGGTTAGGAATGGCTGCCTTTGTATACACATGTCAAGAAGGCAAACACCCAGAAGATGAATGATAATAAGTAGAAAATACAGATCAATACACCTGGCATTTAAAAAAAAAAAAAATCAAGAAGGCAATTTAAAAATGGATTTCAGAGTAAATAGAAATCAAGTGATTTATATAAATGAAGATAGTTTATATGTTATTTATTCTTAGTTTCAGTGAAGAAGCAAATAAATAACACTGCAAGTATTAGAGCTCACATATGAAATGAAACAGAAAGAAGGACAGAGAAGGAAGAAGGAAGGAAGGTAGGAAGGAAAAGAAAAAGAGAAGTAAGAAGGGAGGGAGGAAGAAAAGAAAAAGAGAGAAAGAAAGATTCTCTATTAGTACAGTGAACTTGAGTCAGTAAAGGTATCAGAATGTTAATACTCACTTGTTCTTTGATGAACAGATACTGTGCATCAGCATTTTTTAGTTACATCATTAAAGGGCCAGCTATTACTCATTAGTAGTTGTGAGTTCCTTGTTTCATCTGGGATTTCAAGCTCATATAAGAATTTCCATTTACATTGAGGAGGCACTGAATTTGCATTTAAGTGCCTATGTATATATGCTACAGTCTGAATGTTTGCATCTCTGCAAACTCATGTGTTGAAACCTAATCTCCAAAGTGACAGCATTTGGAGATGGGAATTTTAGGAGATGATTAAGTCATGAGAATGGAGCCCTCATGAATGGGATTAGTGACTTTATAAGAGGCTCCAGAGAGCTCCCCAGTCCCTTCTACCACGTGAAATTATAGTTAAATAAATAAATAAATAAGGCTACGAATGAGGAAGTTGATCCTCACCAAACACTGATTGTACCAGCATCTTGATCTTGGATTCCAGTCTCTATGACTGTGAGAAATAAATTTCCATTGTATATAAATCATCTATTCTATGGCATTTTATTAATACACCATGAATGGACTAATACAATTTTTTCTGGACATGGGATACTATATTAGTCTAATCATAAGTAGCAATTCCTTGTATTTCTTTTTTTTTAATGTTTTATTTATTTATTTGACAGAGATCATAAGTAGGCAGAGGCAGGCAGAGAGAGAGGAGGAAGCAGGCTCCCTGCTGAGCAGAGAGCCCGATGCGGGGCTTGATCCCAGGACCCTGAGATCATGACCTGAGCCGAAGGCAGAGACTTAACCCACTGAGCCACCCAGGTGCCCCCTTGTATTTTTTTTTTATACAACTCCAATTTAATTGGCTTTTTCTTGTCTTCGAAAATAAGTCATTTAGTGTAGAGTGAAGTGATATTTACTTATTTTGTCTTTTAATGACATACATTTGATGAGCATAGTAATATTGATATGGAAAAAAAAGTCCCAGATCACATGACCTTACTGCTATAGAAAATATTTTACCACATGTAATAGGGGTTGCTTGACCTCTAGAGAAAAAAAAAAAAAAAAACAATTTTGCTTTTCCCTCATCCCTTTATTCTACTCCACAAAGATTTATGCTAATAATGTTGGTCAGATTCTAGAATTTTTTTTAAAGGCTTTACTTATTTATTTGAGAGAGAGAGAGAGCACAAGCAGGTGGAAGGGCAGAAGGAGAGAGAGAAGCAGACAACCTGCTCAGCACTAAGCCTGACCCAGGGCTTGATCCTAGGACCCTGAGATCATGACTTGAGCTGAAGTCAGGTCCTTAACTGACTGAGCCATCCAGCCACCCCAATATTGGTTGGATTCAAAAATACTCTAAATAATTGGGGGGTTTTTTGTTTGTTTTTGTTTTTGTTTTTAAGATTTTATTTATTTATATGGCAGGCAGAGAGAGAGGAGGAAGCAAGCTCCCCACTGAGCAGAGAGCCTGATGCGGGGCTCAATCCCAGGATGCTGGGATCGTGACCTGGGCTGAAGGCAGAGTCTTTAACCCACTGAGCCACCCAGGCGCCCCCAAATAATTGTTTTTTTAATGTATGAAACCTCATAGAAATAACTTGGTCTCAAATGCATGACCTTATCCTCTAGCTTTTTTCCTATTGGTCCTAGAAAATTTGACTAGTCATTCAACAGGTAAAGTCTAAAACCTGTATCTAGATATTGGGCTGGTTTTTCTTATTTCTTTGATTGTATTCTTTGATTTGTATTTGAATACAAAAAAATTGTATTCTTTGATTTTTGACCACAACCTCCGAAACCATAGTCTGATGTGGGTTTTGTTTTTGTTTTTGTTTTTGTTCTTGTTTTAACCTATATTGTGTAGGTTTCCCTTCAGTGACTTTGCCAGAGAGAAGAATAGTGGAGTCAAATAAAATTTCAGGTATTTGTGATTTTCATGGCACAGTGCTATAAGAAAATAGCATTTTAATTCAATACCATAATTATTCTCAAATTTCAACATCTTCAACAAAGTACTTAGTGATAGAAATAAGGACAAAGGAAGACATTAATCAGTTTTTTACTTAGTATGGAGTAGGAGGAGTAATATCCTTGATTGCTCATGAATATGATCTTAGAGAGGGGTCTTTCAACCTAAATTTCTGAATAAACCAACAAACAAAAAATAGATATGAGCATACCTAAGTGAATAGAAAACAGATATACCAATATATGCAAAACTTTCAATAGACTAAAAAGGAGGAGAACTTGTTCTATAATTCTTGGATTTCCTCTTTAATTCTAAGAATGTAAAAAGATGATTGATAAAGAGACTTCTTTGGAAAAAAACAGTTCTTATAGTCAGAGACCCCCCCCCTTTTGCCTAACTCAACTCCTCCTCAGCTTCAGGGTAAGGATACATGGTACTATCTTTGAACCCTAGTCATTAATGGACTTCAAGGTGGGTCCCTGAAACACATTGAATTATTTAGCCTGCAGTTAGGATACACAGGTGCCTGCTTTAACACTGGAAAAGCCATGGTACCAGTGCTTGAACAGATTATGACCTCTTTGGAAAATCTAGGGTGCAGTAGAAAGGTGGAGATGGGTGACTTCAGGAATATGATAGATCTACCTCCCTCCCCCTACAGGGTTTGTTGTGTTAGGAATACCACAGTGTTTCTCAAGAATGAACCATAGTTCACATGAGAGAAGACACCAGCGTGAGATCAAGAGGGCTGCCTGAAGAGAATAGCAATTTCAATCCAAAGAGGCTGGGATTTTGCCATTGGTTGCATAAGTGGAGGCAGGAGTGGAGCATTCACCCTGGCCTAATGAACTTCTGGCTGTGAGGTTCCACTAGGAAGCTTCCTAAGAGCCCAAAGAACATCAAGTCAGGTTACAAAGGTAGTATTAGCTCAGGTAAATGGTGCAAATGCCTTACCTCTCTTTCCCTTGCTTTAATACTGACCAGAACCAAAATGACATTTATAAATTATGGAGGTAACGGGAGGGGAAACTAGTTATTGTTCTATGGGCAGGCTTCTGAACTGAGGAAAGGAATATTTAATGCTACATTAAGTTGAAATTTAAACTATAAATGGAACTATATAATTCCATAATTGAGAGTGTATTTGTGACTTAAAGTAATTAAAAGCATTTCTGTTTCCTGAAAGTAAACATCAAAGATATAGGCATGTCAATGAGCAATGAAAATGATCTCCAACTGAATTAAGTTTAAAGGAAAAGTAGGATAAACAGAAGTGCATTTTTGATACAAGACATACAACATTGTTGTTTAACACAATAGTTATACATATTATGTGCCAGAAAACATACAAATATTATTTCATTTCTGCTTTACACTAGTCCTATGTGCTAAACATTATGATCCCTATTTTACAAAGAAGAAAACTTAATTCAAACATGCTAATCAATTTGTCCAAGGACACTAAATAGCTGAGATGGAATTTGGGCTCAAGTAAATTTCATTATGAAAACTATGTACATTGTCTTATGTAAAATATTGGCTTTTTAACAATTCTAAAATTGCAGTGGATTGCTCCATGAAGCAAAGTCGGCTATCATCAGAAAAAAAGTTCAATGATTTATCATAACAATTATGCAGAAAATTTCTTTTTTTTTAAAGATTTTATTTATTTGAGAGAGAGCATGAGAGGGGGAGGGTCCGAGAGAGAAGCAGACTCCCTGCCACCCAGGGACCCCAATGTGGGACTCGATCCTGGGACTCCAGGGTCATGACGTGAGCCAAAGGCAGTCGCTTAACCAATTGAGCCACCCAGGTGCCCTAGGCAGATAATTTCTTACATGGTAAGCTCTACAAGCATGTCATTCACTTTGATAATTCAAAGTAAAAAAAGTTTGCAAGGAAGATGATATTTCAGACCCAAAACTGAATTTGCCTATGTATATCATTATCACATAACAAAATAATAAGAGACAAGAGCATAAAGTAAATGAAAATACATTTTATAATCAAATGGAAATTCTATATGTCCAAGGTTGAATTTCATTTTATTAATATCCCAAATTTGATGAGTTAGTGCTATTTTCAAGAGGTAGCTTATTGAAATTTTATGAGTGGACAATTGTCTTTAATAGAAAAATACATTTTATTTTTAGGGATAGTTATTCCACACTTAAATGGGTTTATTTTAAACACTGTATACTTAACATATAGTAAAAATACAGATTCCAGAATATGTATTACTACCTTGAAGAAATAGCAGCTTTTAAACTTTGTAAAAAAATGAGTGAAAATTTCTATCTTTATCTGCCAGGGTCCATGTGGCAATCATCTTTGTGTGATCCACATCTTTTTCCCATTCTTCTCTGCTCTATTTTGCAAGAGTCTGATACCTGCAAACTACATTTGCCAAAATCCCTTACTAATTGTGTTCCCAGTATCATTGAGAAATAGGTGGGGCTGATGGAAAATTGGAAAGCAAAAATAACAAAAAAATATCAGTATATCACTTGTTCTCACCAGCCCCACCTGATTTACTCTTCTGCTATTGCATCTTTAAGTTCTTAACATTTTTTTTTCCTTGGAAGTTGTGTTTTGTAAGGAAAGTCTGATGGGATACTGGAGCATGCAAGTAAGTGCATATAAGAGGAGGTAAGTGCAATATGTGCAATATGTGTGTCCACCATTGTTAGTCACCCCATTCACATATAGTGTCTATGATGCTCCAGGAGCATAAAAGTGAATTGGATTCATAATGAACAGGTGAGCAAATGGATAGAAGGTCAACAAGATTCTCAAGGTAAGTACCAGATAAATATGCATGAAAGTCTTCCACTTCCATAGAGTATTGGTATAATATACATGTACCGAGAAGTAAAATAAAAACAACTGAATTTGTTTTCTGCAGTTGTTTCTACTTTTTTAAATTGGATTGTAACTGACATACAATGTTATATTAGTTTCAGGTGTACAATATAGTGATTCGACATTTGTATACATTGCAAAATGATCATCACAGTAAATCTAGTTACCATCTGTCATCCTACAATGTTAACACAATATTATTACTGTATTTCTCATGCTATGTATTAAAACCTGAAGACTTATTTATTTTATAACTTCAAATTTGCCCTTCTTGATTCCTTTTACCCAATTTGTTCCCCTAACCCTCCTCCACTCTGGCAACCACCAATCTGTTCTTTGTACCAATCAGTCAGAGTTTGGTTTTGATTTGTTTGTTTGTTTTTTAGATTAGAGATATGAGTGTAATTATGCATTATTTCTCTTTCTCTATATAACTTATTTTCACTTAGCAAAATACTCTCAAGGTCCATTCATGTTGTCATAAATAATGAGTCATTTTTTATGACTGAGTAGCATTCTGTTGTGTGTCTCTGTGTGTGTGTGTAGGTCTGTATGTATGTGTATATATATATATATATACATATGTGTATATATATATATATATATATATATATATCTACCCTACATATTATTTATCCATTCATCAATTGATAGACAATTAGGTTGTTTCAATATTTGGGCTATTGTATATAATGCCGCAATGGACATGAGGGCTCATGTATCTTTTCGAATTACTGTTTTTGTTTTCTTCAGATAGATACACAGTAGTAGAATTGCTGGATCTATTTTTCATTTTTTGAGAAACCTCTGTACTCTTCCATAGTGGCAATACCAATCGTAAAGTCCTACCAACAGTGACACTGCATGAGGTTTACATTTTTTTCCACATCCTCATCAACACTTGTTATCTCTTGACTCATGGATGATAGCCATTCTGACATGTATAAGGTGATTTTTCACTGTGGTTTTGGTTTGTATTTCCCTGATAATAGTGATGTGCATCATCTTATCATGTTCCTGCTGGTTATATGTATGTCCTCTTGGGAAAAATAAGTCCTCTATGCACTTCTTTATCAGATTGTTTGATTTTTTTTTGTTATTGTTTCGTGAGTTATTTACGTATTTTAGATATTAAACCTTCATTGGATATATGATTTACAAATACTTTCATTTAGTAAGTTGCCTTTTTGTTTTCTTGATGGTTTCCTTCTCTGTGCAGTTTTTTAGTTTGATTTAGTCCCAATTGTTTACTTTTGTTTTGTTTCTCTTGGTTTTGGAGTCAGATGAAAAAGTCATTAAGTTAATGAGCTTACTGCCTATGTTTTCTTCTAGTAGCTCTATTGTTTCAGGTGTTACATACAAGTCTTTAATCCTTTTGAATTAATTTGTGTATCTGGTGCAAGATAATGGTCCAGTTTCATTGTTTGGCATTTAGCAGTTTTCTCAACACCATTTACTGAAGAGACCATCATTTTGCCATTGTATATAATTGTGTCGCTTGTCAAAAATCAATTGACCATATATACATGGATTTATTTGAGGCTCTCTAATGTTTCATTGATCTATGTGTCTGTTTTTGTACCAGCCCTATAGTGTTTTGATTATTATAGCTTTGTGGTATAGCTTGATATCAGGGACATGGCACCTTCAGCTTTGTTCTTCTATCTAAAGACTGTTTTGCCTATTTGGGAGTCTTTTGTGGTTCTATACAAATTTTAGAATTATTTCTTCTAGTTCTGTAGAATAAAAAGTACCATTGGAATCTTGGTAGGGATTGCATTGAATCTGTAGATTGCTTTGGGTATTATAGACATTTTAACATATGTCTATAATAAATTAAACATATTTAATTTTTTCAATTTATGAGCATAAAGTCATTTTACTTGTATCTTCAATTTCTTTCATCATTGCCTTATAATTTTCAGTGTACAGGTTTTTCACTTCCTTGGTTAAATTTCTAGCTATTTTATTCTTTTTGATATGACTGTAAATGGGATTGTTTTCTCAATTACTCTGATAGTTTGTTACTGGGATATTGAAACACAAGAAATTTTTGTATATAAATTTTGATTCCTGCAACTTCTAGTAGTTTTTTGGGGTTTTGTTTGCCTGTTTTTGTTGTTTTTTTGTGGAATCTTTGGGTTTTCTATATAAATATCATGTTATCTGTAAATAATAAGTTTAACTTCTTTCTTTCCAGTTTGTATGATCCTTATTTTCTTTTCTTGACTAATTTCAAGGGTTAGGATTTCCAATACTATTTTATTTTGTTTATTTTTTATTTTATTTTATTAACTTTATTTTATTTCTTCAGTGTTCCAAGATTCATTGTTTATGCATCACACCCAGTGCTCCATGCAATACGAGCCCTCCTTAATACCTCAACCAGGCTCATCCAATCCCCTACCCCGTCCACTCCAAAACTCTCAGTTTGTTTCTCAGAGCTCCTGTCTCTCATGGTTTGCCTCCATCTCTGATTTCCCCCAACTCCATTCTCCTCTCCTTCTCCCAGTGACCTCTGTGTTATTCCTTATGTTCCATGAGTAAGTGAAACCATACCAATACTATTATAAATGAATAAGGGGAGAGTGGGCACCCTTATCTTGTACCTTATGTTAAAGGATTGTACCTTATGTTAAAGGAAAAGCTTTCAGCTTTTCACTGTTGATTATGATATGAGATGTAGGTTTGCCATGTATATACTGTCTATATTGAGGTATGCTCACTTTGTTGAGAGTTTTTATCATAAGTGGATAATTGAATTTTATCAAATGTTTTTCCTGCAGCTAATGAAATGAAAATAGGATCTTCATCTTTATTTTGTGTATGTGGTGTATCACGTTTATTTATTTGTGGATGTTCTACCATTCTTGTATCCCTGGAATAAATCTCACTTAATCGTGACATATGATCCTTTTAATGTTTTATTGAATTTGGTTTGCTAATATTTTGTTGAGAAGTTTTATATCTATTTTCACCATGGATACTGGGCTGTACTTTTCCTTTTTGTGATATCCTTGTCTGGTTTTTGTATCAAAGTAATGCTGGTCTTGTAGATTCAGTTTGGAAGTTTTCCTTTCCCTTAAATGTTTTGGAACAGTTTAACAAGGATAGTTATTAAATCTTCTCTGAATGTTTGGTCCTGATTATTGTTTGTTGAGATTTTTTTGATGACTGATTCAATCTCCTTACTAGGAGATTTAGAGTTAAATTTAAATTTAAGCTTAAATTTAAATTTAGAAGATTAAAACATCTTCTCTGACCACAATGGTAAGGAACTAGAAATCGATTACAAGAAGAAAACTGAAAGAATTACAAATATGTGGATGTTAAATAACTTGGTACTGAACATCTACTGGGTCATGAAAGAATCAAAGAAGGAACCAAAACTACATAGACACAAAGAAGACAAAAATATAATATATCAAGATCTATGGGGTGAAGCAAAAATGGTTCTAAGAAATAAGTTCTTACCTACCTCAAGAAACAAGAGAAATCTCAAATAACAACTTAACATTATACCTAGAGGAATTAGAAAAAGAAGAACAAGCAAAGCCCAAAGTTAGTAGAAGATTTAAATTTAAATTTAAATCTATTTAGATTTTTCATTTCCTCATGATTCAATCTTGGAAAATTGTAAACTTTTAGGAATTCATCTATTGATTCTAGGTTGTCCAGTTTGTTGGCATGTAACTGTTTATACTAGACTCTTATCATCTCTCATGTTTGTTTGGTGTAAATTCTAACTTTTTCTGCTTCATTTCTGATTTTATCCCTCTCTTTTTTTTCTTGGAGAATCTAGCTAAAGGTTTGTCATTTTAAAAAATCTTTTCAAAGAACCAGTTTTTAGTTTTGTTTTTTTCTATTGTTTATTCAGCCTCTATTTCATTTATTTCCACTCTGATCTTTATTATTTCTTTGTTTCTACTAACTTCAGGCTTTTTTTTCCAAGAAGACTGAAATTGCATTTTCGTCAATGTCTATACAGTGCCTTGGAGTTGATGGCCTGCCAAGAACTGTCTTTCCGATTGTTACCTTCCCATGGAGCTCACAAATACCAGCTCCCTTGGCCACCAGAGCCTAGAAATCAAGGAAGGTCCACTGTGTGGATGCACATACCTGCTGGCTTTAGCAAGGCAGCTGGAGAAAGTAGAGGGAAGGACACACTCACAGGATTCAGAAAGTCAGTGGGAAAATATCTTAACTGTACATGCTCATGGACTTCAGGAATACAGCAGGAGAGTGCCTTATCTGCGCACATATGCTGACTTTCAGCCGGGGTGGGAGCATGCCATGACTACTCACACTTCCCAGCCCCAGGCAGGAAATGAGACAGTGCTACAACAACTCATAGTATCTGACTTCAGCAAGGCAATGGAATACTGTCTCAATAGCTCCCCCTAGCTGTCTTAGCGAAGTAGAAGGGTAAGGCATCTGAACTTGCCTTCTTATGGTAACAGGATAAATGGAAAATGCAAAAACTGTTGTCTGCCAGTCCTTCCATATCTAGAAAGAGTGTCAACTGTTCTCTGCTTCTCCAGCAGAGGCCTTTAAATTAGCAAATATATTTCCTTCACATATAATCTAAGCACTTTTTAAACTCCTCTTATTTTTCTGGATCTTGGGGTAAGTGAGCTCTCATATGGGCCATTTAAAATAGGGATCTAAGTTTCCTACAGCACTCTGGGTCCCTTGGACAATGACTCCATTGGTTTTCTAAGCCAGATATTTTGGGAACTCATCTGTCTGGTTCAGGGTTGGGGTGCCAGAAAAGGGACACTCACCCCTCACTCCTCCAAGAGAAGCACCAGACTGGTGAGACTTATCCCTATTGTATGTTGGGGTTCAATGGATAGAGTTTTTAGTGAAACCATGTTTTTGCCTCTCTGGCCCCAAAAAACAGTCTATTTATCCTTTGTTGTGGAGATGTTCATCTAGTTTTCAGATCTTTTTCAAAGGGAAATGATCCATACATAGCTGTAGATTTGGTATCTCCCTGGAGAAGGTGAGTTCAGAACCTTACTATGCCACTATCTTGCAGAAGTCCCAACATATTCTCTGTTTCCACTGTTTTGATAACAAAATACCTATGCATTTATAAGCTATAAAATATGAAGTGTGTAATTTTGGTGATTCCATATACATGTACTCATATGTATATTTAAAAATATTATCACACAGTATAAAAATAAGTGGCAAAACTCACATTAATAACAGTATTTTATCTTCACTTAGGATGGCAAATGAAAACCATGATAAATCAAGAGAGATCACAAAAGAAAAGAGACACTTTATAATATATATCTGTAATAGCAATTCTTTTCCAGGTTTTTGAACAAAGAGCTCACATTTTCTTTCCTTACTGGACCCTAAATTCTGTACATGTCTCTCTTCAGGTAACTTATCAGGCATTGGCTGCATCTCTTCTATGGTCCTTGTTCCTACGAAATAGTCCTCTCCTTGTTTCTAGCTCCTTTGGGCATGCCCTACTTCCAAAGTCCTAGCAACAAGGCCCTTTGAGTACCTTCTGAGGTGGTCCTCCTGAAAGATTCCATCCTCTACTATGGCCAAGCACTGGCCTGGAGTTAAGATAAATTTGCCTCTTAAAGCTAATGAGGACCTCTCCTTGGAGCTAAGAGTAAGAATAAGCACATTAGTCAAACCCCTTGACTTGAGTTTGTAATGGAAGTTAGGTCCCCTGAGGAAGAGTGAATAACAGTTTTGCCAAATGAATGGCTGCAAAATCATCCAAGGACCCTTGGGTTGATCAGTTGGTTAAGCTTCTGATTCTTGGTTTCAGCTCAGATCACAGTCTCAAGGCTGTGAAATCAAGCCCCACATGAGATTTTGAGCTCAGTGCAGAGTCTGCTTGAGAGATTCTCTCTCTCTCTTTCTCCCTCCCACTTCTGCCCCTCCCCCATCCATGTACGTACACTCTCTAATAAATAAATAAAATCATTTAAAAAAAATGATCCACATCTCAGACCATGAAATGAATAGTATAAGGAAAATGATCAGTTTCTTGATCAAAAGTAGGAAAGAACACTAGGCACGCACGAGTAGTTTCAGTAGTTGCCTAGAAAAGAAAGACATCCAACACTGAAAACCTGTTCTGTAATTTCTGAAAGGACTCCTCCTGGAGGTCAGGTAGAAAAAAAGTCCAGAAAGAAGCAGGGAACCACTCTAATAAGAGATTTTAGCATGGAACTAGGACTGTCCAAAAATTTAATTATTGTTAATTTGTTTTTATGTTTCCTGAACTCACTTTAGTGAGCTCCTCCTTAAAAGTTACCAACTTTGCACATACAGAGGGTAGCATGTAGCACAGTAAGAGGATCCCCAAGGGCTTCCAGGACAATTCTCTGAGCCTAGATTGGTGGCTGTAGAGGACCCTATGTCTGGGTAGGTAGTCTCACAGTGCATCAGCAGTAATTATAGCCAAAGCAAAGCAGTGTGAGAAGAACTTTGCATCAATAAATTCCAGGGTTAGTTCCTAAAATCCCTTGAGGTAATTAACTGGAATACTCTCAGAAGTAGCTGGGGGTTTCTTTGCAGGGAATCATCTCTAGCAATTTAAGCAAATGGAGCTCATTGTCACTGTCATTTGAGTTACAAGTATACAAAATATAATAACTTGGCACAGAATAGCAGCTAATTAAATGTTAGTACTATTTGTTTCTAAACAGTGAACTATACCATTTCCTTAAAGCTTAAAAATTAATAGAAGTGATATTACTGACAGAGTGATATTTGGCATTACAGTTTGAATGAACAAAATATTTATATCATAGAGTGTATTTCTCTATTTGCACTGAAATAGTCATGTTCTTTGTGTAACTTATTCTTATATTAGAAAGTGTTTCCATATCTATTATCTCATATAATCTTCACAGCAAATATAAAAAATAAAGTAGAACTGGCATTAATAGCCTCCTCACTTTGTAGTTTAAGAAACAGAGGTCTAAAGAAAATATGTAATATATTACAGGTAACCAGAAAACTTTGAGATGGAAAATAATCTAGATAGAATACTTCTGGCTCTATGAGATATATTTCCAATTTAGATTAAGAATATCTCAGTGAATCTAGTAGCATGAAATATGATATCAGAGAATGATCATAAACTTCATTTTAAGTACTATCCTTTGGTGCAAAAGTACACAGTTTTGTCGTTAATGTGTTCAATGTATCAGACATAGGGGAAATGGTAAGCTAAAAATAAAAAAAATTTCAGTGTATTTGAAAGATGAAGTTAACAACAGCAATAAAAAAGGCATTTAAACATATTACAACATTTATCTTAGGTTGTGTCCCCTAGAAGCAGAGTCTGAAATGGGATACTTTTTGCAAGTTATTTATGAGGGAGTAAGGAAAACAAGTTTAGCTATGGGAAAAATCAAAGATGTGACTATAAGAGAAATCCAATGTCAGTCTGATGCTGGGTAGATCTCAGGAGTATAAATTGTGCAACAAAGGTTGTCTACCTCAGAGGCAAAGCAGCAGACCCATTATATCCCATGTCTTTTCCAGGCAAGATGGTTTCATAAGCCAAGGGTAATCCTTAGAAGATGGTGTAGGTCTGAGATGTTAGTAGGCAACATCCATACCTTGGGGATGTATATACTAACAGTAGAGGGATATGGGAGGATCTCTACCAGCTAACAACTTCAATATTTCATGTTTTGAATCTATGAAGAATTTATTAATGGGAATTACAGTATAGACTCATGCTTTCCTATTTAGACATTGGCATCTCTGTGATGAATTTTTGTTACAGAAGAGTATTATAATGTAAAAGTGAGTATTGCACGGAATTCACTGGGAAAAGAAAATGTGATTTAAAAATAAGGACATTTTAAGAATTATTCATAATTTTAG
Source organism: Lontra canadensis (assembly GCF_010015895.1). Lineage (NCBI taxonomy): Eukaryota > Metazoa > Chordata > Mammalia > Carnivora > Mustelidae > Lontra > Lontra canadensis. The sequence continues at coordinate 4,282,999 of NW_022631001.1, forward strand.
GTAATTCTTGAAAATCAGTTAACTTCAATGCAGCTTAAATATATAAAATATAAGATTCAAAGCACAGATAGTTAAGCATGTTGGTGTAATCAAATGAAATCATCCTTATTACTCAGTTTCTGGGAAATATTTAGATAGTATTTTCAGAGTCTGTACAGAAGCCTATATTTATAATCAAGGCTTAAAAAATAATTAGAGAAATAAAAAATTACAAAGAGTCAGGAATTTAAGAGATATTATTCAGAAAACACACACAAGTGGTAGAGCATTTGACTGCAGAAAACACAAACACTCATTCCAAGAACAAATCAAAAACTACTGATTGAGGAAATTATTATTATTCTATTAAATTCCCTATCTAAACTAAACAAAATAAAATGGAAATATTATGTAAATTTTCATAGAAATTATTATTAAACATGTAAGAACTGAAAAAACAAAATCATATATTACTTTATATATTTCATAATTAATTTCAAAGATTATAAACATAGCATCTCATATCTGGTTTTGTTTTCAAAAATCTGAAAATTAAAGGTAGTATGTCATGGACTTAATTTCAAAAATGAATTATTCTGATTATTTTAGAAGTAAGAAGAGAAACACAATCTGTACTAAAACAAATGGGAAGAACTTCAGAGATAAAGAAAATTGCAGATTGCTAAAAGAGAATCCTTGATGTAGTTGTAAACTCGTTCTACTAATCATTGATAGTATGAAGTGTGCCAGGCATTTGGTAGACATAGGAACGGGTGAGTGACAAAAGAAACAAAACCCCTGCCCTAAGAGAACTTACATTCTTTTGGCTGTACAAAAAGTTAAGTGTAAGTAAATAAAATATGTTAGATGGTGAGAAAAGAACATAAATTAACAACGCAAAAGAAGTACGGACTGTGGAGAGAAAAAAGTACAGTATTAAGTAGGGTGACCAGGGAAGGTCTCATTGAAAAGGCAACATTTGAGTAAATACCTGAAGAAGTTTAGACAACACGTCAGGCAGCTCTGTGGATGGAAAACTTTGCAAGAACAGGAAGCAACAAAGAAAGATCTGGGGTAGGATCGTTCCTAGCATGTACAATGAGCAGTGAAGAAGCTGCTGTTGAGTGGGTAGAGGAAGAACAGGAGAGCTGCCTTTAGAGAGTAAAGGGAAGGGCACTGAAGGATGTTGTAAACACTTGGTCTTTAACTCTAAGAATAAAAGCTGCTGGAGGGTTTTGGAAGGAGATTAATAATATCTGATCTATATTTTAACATGATCACTCTGGCTGCTGAGTGGAGAACAGTAGCAAAATTGTGAGCCCAACCAGTTAGGTGGTTCTGGCAATTAATGAAGTCAAGAGAGCAGACTATAGCAGGATGGTAACTGTGGTCCAATTCTGAGTTTAATTTTAAAGAAGGATCAACGGAATATGTTCATTTTATGTGAAGTATGAGAAAAAGATAAGGAATCACCAAAAAAAAAAAAAAATCCCTGGGCTTTGGCCTGAGTAGTTGAGAAATAGAAATTGTCATTTATTGATATAGAGAAGACAGGACGAGCAAATGTAGTGGGAGGGGAGAATGAAAGTTCAGTTTTAAACATAGCGTATTTGAGACGTATATTAGAAATTCAAATAGGACTGTCAAATAGACCATTGGGTTTTAAATCTGGAAGCCAGAAATTCGTTTAGTACAATTCTTTCTGTTGAATTCCATTCAACAATAGTTTTCCCTTTTGACTATCTGTAAAAGCCAATTCCTTAACACTGGACTTTAATTCTACAAAACCATTTCTTTAGGAAGCTGTAACACTGTAAGCCAGGAATATTGCTTTTGGTGATACAACTGAATGAAAATATAGAAAACGTACAATTTGGGCAGGATCAATTTATATCAAGAGTATTACATATTTTCGGATGCCTGGTGGTCCAGTGGGTTAAAAGCCTCTGCCTTCGGCTCAGGTCATGATCCCAGGGTCCTGGGATCGAGCCCCGCATCGGGCTCTCTGCTCAGCAGGGAGCCTGCTTCTCTTCCTCTCTCTCTGCCCTGACTCTCTGCCTGCTTGTGATTTCTGTCTGTCAAATAAATAAATAAATAAAATCTTAAGAAAAAGGGTATTATATATTTTCCAACCATTTTATTGTGAGATAAAATAAAATAGCACTAGTGGTTAAATGGTGTGGATTAAAAGGCCTTTATCCTTTTGTAGGATTTAAATTGAGAAATTTATTCCTCAAATTTTTAAGGATAATGTTTTCCTTTTTCTCTGTAGATAGAAAGATGCACACGATATATTGCTCATTAAAACATATTATATATATTATTTTTGGCATAAAATGTTTTATTTATATATGTACATATATATGTCACACACACACACACACACACACACACACACACACATATATATATATATATGTTTAAAAGAAAGCTGAATGGATCTTTTCCTGTTAGAATTATGTGAATCAGAAGGATTATCTCAAGACTGGGATACCAAATGTTATTTAACTCTTTTTTCAAAGAAAGCAGCCAGATAAAGGTCAGTGTCTGAAGCTCCATAGTACTTGTGATGAGGCTGAAGAATGTGGCCTCTACCATCACCTTACTACTCCTACTTGCCTATATAAATAAAAAGAGATTTGAGAATCACCACAACCTTCTAATAAGTTAAGTGAGGTGGGCCCCAAGAGATTATTCATAGAGAACACAGAGTCCTGCCAAAAAGAGTGACTGGCAGGTTATTGCCAGGTTGAAGTCTGCTTTTGACTTTGAATTTGCTGATCTGTACTCCCAAAAAGAGAAAAGCAGCAAGCAGTCACCTCACCTCGTAGATCAATTATCCTGTGGTACTGCTAGAAACTGACCTGACACTTTCAACTAGGCCTTAGTGTTGTCTGTTGAACTTAAATAATATCACAGAATGTCAGTATCACACAAGGCTACTCTGTAATGGTGATGGGTCAAGGGAACAGTTAACAGTGCTTCATAGTCATGTCTGAATACAAAGAAAACATGAACATTGTCCAAACCACAAAAATGATCAAACATCCCTACCACCTTAGGTAATATGAGGGACATATGAGGGATCTCCCCTACTTCTTAATAAGACTTATCGAGATACCCAATCTTAGAATTACCTCTGTTTGCTGACAGCTGACAATGAAAAGCAAAGTCCTACTTTCTTTTAAATCTTCCACAAAACCACCTAACACAGCCTCAATTACAATAAACCCTTTATAATTCATTCTCACTTAGACTTAGACTCCAACAGTTCTCCTTGGTGTACCTTCTTTCTTGCTGCCATGAACAATAGACCGAACATGTTCAAGTACAGCCATAACCCTGGTGGTCTTTGCCTGGACAGCATTGATGTTTCTAAGCATATTTGTAAAAGAAAAGAAATCTGGAGACGGTAGGTAAGGGAAGAGACAACAATGAGGCTTTCATCACTCTGATTTAGCAAGGGTGCTTTAGTTCCCTAGAGAAAGTGGAGAGGCGGCCTGGCTCTTGCCAGTGGAGGACCCAAGAGGGCTCATGGAGCCAAATGAGCCCAGAAGTTAGAAAGAGTAAACTATTAACAACAGAGGTTTGGGGAAAGTCAATAGCATGCACTCTCAAATCAGGGAGCTGGGAAATCGGAAAGCTCCTCAAATACCGAGTTAACGACCTCATGGGAGAGCCAACATCTAAAAGCCTAGGCACATAGAAAATATCAAAAGCAAAAGCAAAATGTGATGGGAAGCATAGAAGATTTCATATACTCTCCCATGCCTCTTCTTACTCCATACCATTCTAGAGAAAAATGAGATCCAAAAAATGTAGTCAAGTGAGGTAGTTACAAGTAGTGAAAGACTAGATCTACCCTCTTAGTATAGGTCTCTTGCATCAAAATCCAAGCACAAGCTTATAGGACAAGAAAAACATTAAACTAGTTAAGAGATGGAAGTCTACAAATTGATTAGACTGGACTGACTTTCACTAGAAAACAGTGAGACTTGACTAAAATTATCACTAAAGACTGAAAAGGGATATTCTATATAGCATAGTTAAGGTCAAAGGCTGGAGAAAACAATTTTTTTCTACTTCACTCAGTCTAAATTGCTCAATAAATTCGTCCTACAATATCTCTTAAGTTTGTACAACTAAAGATTCAGTGGTTTTGCATTCCTTTTCCTTTTGGCCTATCTGTGCTTATAACTTTTTATAGAATAAACAATTAGGTTTATTTTAATAAATAATAAAAATAAGTAATTTTTCAAGGCAGGATTTTTTAGCAAAATAAGAGCATACAGTATTATATTAAAATGAGATTTTCTTTTTTGAGGACAGTTGGTTGCCACTGGCACTGAAACATGAGACAGTAGATATAGTGAGCTCTGCTGTCCAACTGCTAAAGTCAAACCCTGCCTCTTCTACTTATTCTAGTAACTTGGCCAAAGTATCTAATTTACCTGTGCCTCAGTTTTCTTTTCTGTAAAATAGGTGTGATAATAATAATAATCAGTTCAATGTATTAGTGAAGATTGAGTGATGTAGTTCTAAAATCAAGACAGTGTTGGAACACAGTGATCAATACATATTATCTATACATTATTATTATTATTTTAAGTAGGCTCCATGCCCAGCATGAAGCCCAACACAGAGCTTGAACCACGACCCTGAGATCAAGACCTAAGCTGAGATGAAGTGTCAGATGCTTAACCAACTGAGGCACCCAGGTGTCCCTTATCTATAATTAAGAAAAAAAAATTAATAAGGTTAATTTGAAAAATTAAAGGATGACTGATTGTAAATAACTTTATATCTTAGAAATTGATAAGATTTCTCTTATTAGCATAGGAGATATGAAAAAGTTTTAAATATCTGATTATATTGGTTTCTAGAGAATCCATAACATTTTTTTAATTTAATTTAATTTTTTTCAGTGATCCAAAATTCATTGTTTATGCACCATACCCAGTGCTCCATGCAATATGTGCCCTCCTTAATACCCACCACTGGGTTCACCTCACCCCCAACCCCCCTCCTCTCCAAAACCCTCAGCTTATTTCTCAGAGTCCACAGTTTCTCATGGTTTGTCTCCCCACTCCGATTTCCCCCAACTCACTTCTAGAATCTGTAACATCTAATGCATTTGGAAAAGATCTGATTTTTAAAGAGCTACAAAAATTAATCCATCTAAAATAATACGGAAAAGAGGTATTTTTCTGTGAAAGATACCGTCAAGATAATGAGAAGACAAGCCACAGATTGGGAGAAAATATTTGCAAAAGACACATCTGATAAAGGACTGCTATCCAAAATATGCAAAGGACTCTTAAAACTCAACAAAAGTAAAACCTGATGAAGGAAGGAGCAAAAGACCTAAACAGAGACCTCACCAAAGAGGATATATGGAAGATGAACATACGAATAGATGTTTCATGTAATGTATCATTAAGGAAATGCAAATTATAACGATGAAATGCCACTACACACCATTAGAATGGCCAGGATCCAGACCACAATAATACCAAATGCTGGAGAAGTTGTGGAGCAGCAGGAACTCTCATTCATTCCCGGTGGTAATGCAAAATATTACAGCCGCTTTGGAAGACAGTTTGGCAGGTTTTTGTTGTTTTATTGGTGTTTTTGTTTTTGTTGTTTTGTTGTTGCTTTATTCTTACCGTATGATCCAATAATTGTGCCCCTTAGCATTTACTCAGATGAACTGAAAATTTATGTTCACACAAAAATCTGCCTATAGATTATCTATAGTAACTTTATTCATAATTGCCAAAACTTGAAAACAACCAAGATGTCCTTTAGTAGGTAAGTGGATAAACTGGTATATCTAGAAAATTTCAGCACTAAAAAGAAATGGGCTATTGGAATATCTGGGTGGCTCAGTTCATTAAGGATCTGCCTTCAGCTCAGGTCATGATTCCAAGGTCCTGGAATTGGGCCCAGGTTGGGCTCCATGCTCAATGGGGAGTCTGCTTCTCCCTATCCCTCTGCCCCTCTCTTCTTACCTCCCCATTTGTGCTTTCTGTTCTTTCTTGTGCTTTCTCTCTCTCAAAAAAATAAATAAAATCTTAAGAAAGAAATGGGTTAACAATTCATGTAAAGATATGGAAGAAACTTAAATGCATATTAGGAAGTGAACAAAGCCAATCTGTAAAGTCTATATAATGAAACTATATGATATTCTGGACAAAGGAAAACTATGAAGACAAGAAAAAGGTAAGCAGTTGCCAGAGGTTAGGTAAGATGGAAGGATAAATAGTTGGAGCACAAAGGATTTTTCGGGCAACAAAACTATTCCATAGGATACTATAATCATGGATACATATCATAGTTCATTTGTCAAAATCCATAGAATATGCAACATCAAGTGAACTCTAATGTAAACTATGGACTTTGATAATTATATGTACATTCACCAATTTTAAAAATATACCACATATCACCCTATAGGGAGATGCTGATGATAGGGGACATTGTGCATGTGTGTATGTAGGGGGTATATGAGAATTCTCCATACTCTCTGCTCAACTTCTCTATGAACCTAAAACCTCTCAAAAAGTAAACTCTATTTAAAAGGGGGGGGGGGAGTAGTGTTTCTGCCATTTGCTATACAAATATTATGTTTTAGTGTCTTAATTTTGTGAAGTATCAAGTATGTTTATATTGTATTTGCATCAAATTTTGCATCCCTTGATGAGAGAAAAATTTTATTTTACACATTTTCTGTATCAGTAATATCTAGTAACTTAAACAAAAACATTTTTTAAACTTTCAGTGAAGAAAAATATTCATTCTGAAAACCAAACCTATCTTAAGTAAACATTGTAATGAATTTTCTGAAACCGAACACACCTGTGTAATCAACATCCAGTTCAGCACCACAGAACCATTCCCTATGCCATCTTCTAGTTGCTAACATTCCCAGCATAACAACTATCCTGACTTCTCATAGCATCATACCAGTTTACTTTTTCAGAATTTTGAGTGGAATAATCTAGTATGTATTCTTTTGCATCTGGTTTCTTTTCTTCAACAATATATTTTGAAATTTAGTACTATTGTTACATGTAATTATACTTCAATCATTATCAGGCTCCTACATAGTATTGCTTTGATCTGGCCCACTGTTGATGGACACTGGGTAGTTTTTATTTTTTTGCTCATTACCGAAAGGGTAACAAATATTAATATTAATTTCTGTTGGGTAATACCCTTAGTAACTAGGAACAAAGTTATTTTTTATAAGTTAAGCACATTTAGCTTTAGTACACACACACGTTTTTATAAAGTTTTCAGCAGTAGACACCATCAGCAGTACATGACAGTTCCACTTGTTCCATATCCTAACACTTAGTATTTTCCCAGGATTTGTCCATTTAACCCAAATTATTAAGTGTATTGGTATACATTTTTCATAATATCTTTTTTGTCTTTCTGTACAATCACAGAGATGTACTATTTCACATTCCACCTATTAGAAATTTGTGAGTCCACTCATTTTTTTCAGTGTTACTAAAGAGGTCTATTATCTTTATTATTCAAATCTAAGAACTAACATCAGAATATGTTGATTTTTTTTTAATTTCACATATATATATATTTTAAGATTTTTTATTTATTTGACAGAGAGAAAGCAAGCACAAGTAGGGAGAGCAGCAGACAGAGGGAGAGGGAGAAGTAGGCTCCCCTCCGATCAGGGAGCCAATGCAGGGCTCTGTCCTCAGGACTCTGGAATCATGACCTAAGCCAAAGACAGAAGTCCAATGACTGAACCACATAGGCAGGCCTATTTCATATATTTTTCTCTTATCTTTATTATTGTCATCATTCCTCTTTGTTTAATTTTTTAACGTTTATTCACTCTAAAAAACTTTTTGAAAAAAATAGTCCTGAACAAAGATTGTCAATGTCTCCACTCCCAAGATGTGCAGTTATATGGGAAACCCATAAAGAATTGCCAATAATTTCTACTCTGATTTCTTCTCTGAAACATGGATTCTTCAGAGGTGAAAGATTTAAATTTTAGAAAGTTAGAGATGTTCTAGTTATCTTTTTTGTTATTTACTTATATCACACTCAAATGATATATTCTGAATAATTTTAATCTTTTGAGTTTTCTTCAACTTTTCTTTATGTCTTAGCATATGGTGATTTTTTTTTATTAACATATAATGTATTATTTGTTTCAGGGGTACAAGCTTGTGATTCATCAGCATATGGTGAATTTTATTTGGTAAGCATTCCTTGTGAATTTTGAGGTTGTAAGGAGCAATGTTCTATACATGTAAATTGGATCCAGTTTCCTGATTGCATTGTTCTGAAACAACAGTTTTAACTCATTTTGTCACCTCTGTCAGCTACAGACAGAATTATATGAAAATTTCCCACTAAAATTATGAATTTGTTTTATTTCTCTTTTTCCTTTTTAAATTTTTCACTACATATTGGTAGGCAATGTTATTGGGTATACCCTGATTTAGGATTTGATAACTTTCTGTTGAATTATCTCTTTTGATCATAACAATTCCTAAAAAAATGTGTCCCTATAGTTTGTTTTATTGTCTGTGTGGGCAGCTACACTAGTCTCCTTTAGGTTACTGTTTCCATGGTATGTCTTTCTCTATCCTTTAATTTTTAACATTTATGTATTCTTAGAGTATTTTTTATATGAAACCTATGTTTTTTAGTCTTCTGTGATAATTAATGTGATGATAAATATAAGTTAGTACATTTCTAAAATCTTACTATTTGTTTTCAAATAAGAAACATAAATTGTTTTAAACTTTTTTATTTTATTTTATTATTTTTTAATGTTCAACCATTCATTAGTTGTGTATAACACCCACATAAAAAGTTTATTTTACCCTCATTTATTCCTTTTCAACATTATTTACTTTGTATAACTGTGACCTACATTATTTTCCTTCTCTCTAAAGACCTTATTTTAACACTTCTTGCAGGTTAAGTCCCTCATTTTTTGTTTTTCTGAGAAAGTCTTCATATGTTTTATATGTTTTTCTGAGAAAGTCTTTATATGTCACTCTAAAGGATAATGTTGCAAAGTACAGATTTCTAGACTTCTTTGTTTTTCCACAACACTTAAAATATTTCACTCTACTCTCTTCTTGCTTGCATAGTTACTGAGAGGTCAGATGTCCTTGTTTTTGTCTCTCTGTAGATAAGGTATTATTTCCCCTCTGGCTTCTTTCAGGTCTTTATCTTTTACTCTGTGTAATTTGAAAATGATAAGCCTAGGTGCACTATTTGGGATTTATCCACTTAGTGTTCTCTGAGCCTCTTGAATCTGTGGGTTGGTGTCCACACCAACATTCGCTGGGGGGAAATTGTCAGTTATTACTGTTTCAAATATTTTTGTTTATTTTTTTCTTTTTACCTGGATATAGTTGATACACAATGTTACATTAGTCTCAGGTATACAACTTAGTCATTTGATAAGCTGACTGTATTCCCTATGTTGTGCTTTTTATTCCTATGATTTGCTCATTTCATAACTGTATCTCTCTCTCTCCTTCACCTATCTTGCCCAACAGCTATTCCCCTCCCCTCTAGCAATTGTCAGTCTATATTTATAGTTCTGATTATGCTTTTTGTTTATTAATTTTTAGATAACATTTATGAGTGGCATCTTATAGTATTTGTCTTTCTTTGTCTGACTTATTTCACTTAGCATAATACCCTCTAGGATTACCCATGTTGTCTCAAACTGAATGAGTTCATCCTTTTTTATAGCTATGTAATATTCCATCATTTATATATACTACATTTCCATCTTCATTCATCTACTTCAGTGCACACTTATGTTCCTTTCATGTCCTGGCTATTGTAAATAATGTTGTAATAAACATAGGAGTGCATATATCTTCTCAAATTAATGTTTTCATTTTCCCTAAATAAATAACCAATATAATTATTGAATCACATGATATTACTATTTTTTGAGGAACTTCAAAACTCTTTTCCATAGAAGCTGTATCAACTTACATTCCCAAAAACAGTGCACAAGATTTCCTTTTTTTCTACATCCTCACTAACATTTGTTGTTTCTTGTCTTCTTGATTTTAGCCATTCTAACAGGTATGAGATGGTATCTGATTGTGGTTTTGATTTGTATTTCCCTGATTATTAGTCTTATGTAGAGCATCTTTTACGTGTTTGTTAACAATCTGTATGTCTTCTTTGGGAAAATGTCTATGCAGTCCTCTCTGCATTTTGTAGTTGATTGTTTTATTGATGTTAAATTATGTAAGTTCTGTATATATTTTATATATTAACTGTTTATCAGAAACATTATTTGTAAAAATCTTCACCCATTCAGTAGGTTGACTTTCTGTTTTGTGGATGGCATCCATGGCTATGTAAAAGCTTGTAATTTGATGTAGTTCCAATAGTTCATTTTTGCTCTCATTTTGCTTGCCTTAGGAGACATATCTAGAAAAATGTTGCTATGGCTGATGTCAGAAAATTATGGCTAATTTCTCTTCTAAGATTTTTATGGTTTTAGGTCTTATGTTTAGGTCTTTAATCCATTTTGAGTTTATTTTTGTGTATGGTATTAGAAAGTAGTCTAGTTTCACTCTATTACATGTAACTATCTAGTTATGGATATGATCTTCTGCATCTTCTAATCTACTATTGATTCCCTCTAGTGTTTTTTCAGTTATTGTATTCTTCAACTCTAATTGGTTCTAATATTTTCTATCTTTTTATTGAAAGTCTCATTGAGTTCCTCCACTTTTTTTCTCCAGCCCAATGAGTAACTTTATGATTATGACTCTAAATTTTTTATCAATCATATTGCATATCTCTGTTTTATTTAATTCTGTTACTGAGGTTTTTGCTTTGTTTTGTTTTGTTTTGTTTTGCTTTGTTTTTTCCTCTTGTTCCTTCTCTTGGAGCATATTCCTGTTTCTTCCTATTTTGCTTGACTTTCTGTCTTTGTTCCTACAGATTAAGCAAAATGGCCACTCCTCCTAAACTTAAAGGAGTGGTCTTATATATGGTGACGCCTATGCAGATTACATGCTTAGTGACTTTTGCTAGCTGGCTGAAGCTGTGGCTATATATTTTAGGTACTCTATTAAACCATAGCATGTTTCCATTTCTTCTGCTGTTCTCTTGCTGTTCTCCAAGTCATTGGTTGTTCAGTAGCTATTCAGTTAGCCCTCAGCTCTTTAGAAGAAGGTTTTCTACTAATAGGTATAATTTGCTGTAATCCATGGAGGTGGTGAGTTCAGAGTCTTTCTATATTGCCATGTTGAACCTGTTTCTCTCTCTCTCTCTTTCTCCCTTTCTAGTATTCCTGTTACATGTAATATGTTATACATTTGTAATTGTCCCCAGTTCTTGGAAATTCTCTTGTTTCAGTTTTTGTTCTCTTTGACTTTTAGTTTTAAAGAATTCTATTGATGCATACTCTAGCTTGGAGATTCTTTGCTTAGCTATGTCCGGTTTACTAAGAAGCCCATTAAAGCATTCTTTATTTCTGCTGTGGTATTTTATTTTTTTTTAATCTCCAGCATTTCTTTTTGGTTCTTTCCTAGGATTTTTATCTCTGTGTTTACATTATTTATTTCTTTTTGCTTGTTGTCTACTTTATCCATTAAAGTCATCATTATATTAATTATAGTTGTCTTAAAATTATTTTAATATTTTTATTATTGAAATAGATCATTAATATTATTGATATGATATTTATGATTAATCAATAAGTAATATTGTTATTAATATTTATTATCTCCACATCTTTGCCATGTATGGTTCTGATGCTTGCTCTGTCTCTTCAAATGTGCTGTCTTTTAAATGCCTTGTGATTTTATTTCTTGATAGCTAGACAAGATATACTAATTAAATGGAACTGCTGTAAATAGATCTTAGTAATATGATGATGAAATGTGAGGGGAAAAGTGTTCCCTAATCCTATGATTAAGTTTCAGTCTTTTAATAAAATTGTGCTTCTGGATTGTAAAGTTCATAAAAATTTCTCAGTTTTGTTTTTTCCCAGTTAGGCAGGACAGATTGGCTAGAGTGGGCTGGAGTTGAGTATTTTCCTTCCTCCAAGTCAGGTAGGCTGTGGTTAACTAAATTTCCCCCGAGGGTGAGCCTTAATAAGAAGAATCACGCATTCTGGCACGTTTTTGAATGATTTCTTTTTCCCTAGCCAGGGTAGAAGCCCAAGGGGATTTTTTTTTTTTTTTTTTGAGATATTTAGTATGGGAATCTGGTTGAACTCTCAGATATAAATCTTATAATATTTGGGGCCCTTTATGACTGTGACCCCTGGAATTTTTAACTCTGAGAGTTGTCCACACTAATTCCCTAGCTATACAATTAGAGTTTAGTTCAGTTCCTACTAGGCACCAGTCCCCAGAGTAGTTTCTTCTTGTTAGTCTGTGCTCTGGTAAGCTTTCACTCCTTATACTCATCTGTCTTCCCAATTTTGGGGGTAGCAGTTTGCTGTGTATCCTCTCCTTTTTTATGAATCCAAGAAGAGTTGTTGAGTTTTCAGTCTGTCCCTGTTTTTACTTGTTAGGATGGAATGATGACTTCTAAGTTCCTCACCTGCAGAGCCAGAAACTAGAAGTCACTGTTTTTAATTTGACTCGATATTCTATATTCTTTTTCTCTTTTCCTTTGCTGCCTACTATTAAAGAACTCAGGTTTTTTGGTACTAAAATAATTCTTTCCATTGCCTTTTTGGCCATAATTTTTTTTATTATATTACTTTTTAACATAAAGAATGAACATGTACTCAACTTAGTAGACTGTAATATCTATTCTCTGAAAATACTAGTTTCAGAGAACACTTTAATTCCACATTCTCATTTTGCTATTTGTTATTGCCATATATATTTTAAGTCCCAAAAAGCATCATCATCATCACCATCATCATCATTACTGATTTAAACATTTGTATCCATTTTTACTTACTTCTACATTTACTCTGTGTTCTTCATTGTCTCATGTATTTTGTTTTCATTTAGGATCATTTTCCTTCTGTCAGAAGAACTCACTTCAATATTTCTTTTAGGACAGCCCTTCTGGAAATCTCTCTCAGCTTTTGTTGTTGTTATTGTTTGAAAACATCTTTGTTGCACCTTAACTTTTAAAGGATATATTTCTAGATATAAAATTTTAGATTGGCAGCATTTTCTTTCAGAGGTAAATATGCCATTCTATTATCTTCTGGCTTACATTATCTTTATTGAGTAGTCAACTATATATCTTATTGTTGCTACAATGAAACTAATTGTTTTTTTCTCTTGCTGCTTTTACAATACTTATAGTCATCTTGGGACTTCAACAGTTTTACATAAGTGGTCTTTTCCTTCTTCACATTTGCTAAATATGTTGAGTCAGTGTTAATCTATTTTTTTTTTAAGATTTTATTAATGTGTTTAGGAGAGCAAGAAAGAGTGAGAGAGAAAGCACAAGCAAGAGTGGGGAGGGGCAAAGGAAGAGGAGAAGCAGGCTCCCCACAGAGCAGGGAGACTGATGCAAGCCTGGATACCAGGACTCTGGGATCATGACCTGACCTGAAGTTAGACCTGACTGAGCCACCCAGGTACCTCAGTCTTAATGTTTTTAATTAATTTTAGAAAATTCTCAGGAAAAGTGAATTGGGGAAAATCAGAAGGGGAGATGAACCATGAGAGACTGTGGAATCTGAGAAATAAACTGAGGGTTTCAGAGGTGAGCCTGGTGGTGGATATTAAGGAGGGGCACATATTACATAGAACACTGGATGTGGTACATCAACAGTGAATCTTGGAAAACTGAAAAATAAAATTAAATTAAAAAAATTCTGAGATATCAGTTCTTTGAACATCATTTCTACCTCATTGCATCTTCTCTCCTTTTAGGGTTCCAATAACATGTACATTAGCACTTTTGAGCTTGTAGCTTTCTTAAGTTTATCTTTTTTTCATATGCTATTATCTTTCTATGCTTCTATCCAGAAATTACTATTAGACATTATGTTTAGATTCTATCTTGTATTTTTCTAGTCTCCTATTAATACTATCCACCAAATTCTTAATTTTACATACTATAGTTTTCTATATTTTTTGTCAATTTAATTTTTGTATGGGTTTTCTATGGCTTCTCTGGTACAATTCCCATGTTCATCTATTTTTGCTTATCTTTTATCCATTTTAATAAATATACTAAATTTGGGTTATTTTTAGCCTTTTCTACTCCTATTTTTGAATAATCCATAAGTCTCCATCTTTTTTTTTTTTTTTTGGTTGATGGTATAAATATTGTTTCAAGAGATCACCAACAAATGGTGTTTATTTTTTACCAGAGGTAATTCAACACTCTATTAGCAGACAGTGTGATTATTAGTTACATCAATCTTAGAAGGGACTAAATTTTGTCAAGAATGGCTTGCAGTTTTAGTTAATTTTCAGCATACTTTTTTAAGGTGTAACCCACAACAGCTTTCACTGAGAGTCTGGTGGATTATTGCTTCCTCAGCCCAAAGAGTAGAACTGTTTCTGCTAAAATACTGTTTTTAACTTTATAACTTTGCCTCCTACCCCAAACCTAAAAATCTACTGAAAGGAAAACACTGTGTGTTTAAAGCATTCAAGTCTTCTGCAAACTCAATCTCTCCTAAAGAAAAAAAAAAAAAAAGAAAAAAAGAAAAAAAGAAAGAAAGAAAGAGAAAACAAAAAATAGAAAAGAATTTTTTTTTTTTTTTTTTTTTTTTTTT
>NW_022631001.1:4297817-4337612 GCF_010015895.1 Lontra canadensis
TTTTTTTTTTTTTTTTTTTTTTTGTCCTCCAGCAATGTCTGGTCCAATTCTAGATTTTCCAAGTCAAGTTATATCTAGTTATATCTAGAATCAGTAAATAACCCTAAATTTATGTGGCCGTATATATCAATTCTATTTGTCACTCCCACAAGGTGTTTCAACATTTGCCAGTTCTGTTTTGGTTCCTTGGCCCTTTTTATCTTTGGTTCCTAAGGACTATGAGGTGGCTGGATATTTTAGTCTGCCTTCTAGATGAGCACTGAACAATAAAAACATGTGAGCCATATTTAAATTTGAAATTTTCTATTACCCACTTTTTTTTTAAAGATTTTATTTCTTTGACAGACAGAGATCACAAGTAGTCAGAGAGCCAGGCAGAGGGAGAGGAAGGGAAGGAGGCTCCCTGCTGAGCAGAGAGCCCGATGTGGGGCTCAATCCCAGGACCCTGGGATCATGACCCGAGCCAAAGGCAGAGGCTTTAACCCACTGAGCCACCCAGGTGCCCCTATTATCCACATTTTAAAAAGTGAAAAACTATCAAATATATAATTTTAATAATATATCCAACTCAACAAATACAAAATACTACCATTTCAACATATAATGTGTATAAAAAAACTATTGAGATATTTTACATTTTTTCTCTTTGTGCTAAGTCGTTGAAAATCTATTGTGAATTTTCTTATAGTATATCTCAATTTAAAGTAGCCACATTTTAAATGCTAACCAGCCACCTGTGACTAATGACTACTGTATATGACAGACCAATTCTAAGAAATTTTGGCTAGTTCTTTAGCCAACCTCATAGCTCAAAATTCAACAAATGTCATAGGAGACTGTCCATACCTGAAATCCCTCAGTTCTCTACTTTCGTTATTCTAACCATGCACAAAAACTCATTCAAAGCACTGCTGGGTTGTTTCCCCATTGCAACTTTCTACGGTCAACCCTAACCAACAGCCCTTAATCAGCTCTAAAAATGAAAAAGGGCCCCAAAGAAAAAATGTTTGGAAATTTTCAGCTCACCTCGTAAAAGTTTTTCCCATCTCTAGAATTTAGTGTAATCTAATTGCTTCCCACCTCTTCAATGACTTTTTTCAGCTTTTCTAGGTTTGCTTTGCTTTGGTTTTGTTAATCATAATCATTGGCCTACCTAAATCTGCTTCACCCCAAATAGATGCAATTAGTTACAGCAACTAAATGTAAATAGTTTCCTAATCACATTAAAGATTTTTTTTTTTTTTCAGTTTTAGGAAAGATACATTGCTTACAAAAAAATTTTAACTTACAAAGTTCGTATTTGTTTCATCTGAAATCTTTCTGAATTGCTACTTTACTAACTTGGCCAATGATACTAAGATTCCCTGTAGTCTTTATCAGTCAAATGTATCTGATACCTTGAATTCGAAGGCTCAGGAAATCAGAACTAATAACCCTGTATCTATGACCATTTTAAAACAGTGATAAAAATTGTTTTAGTTAAGAATTATATTAAGGAAACCATAGGTTCTACCTTTTATAAGAGAGATACTATGAGGGGCGCCTGGGTGGCTCAGTGGATTAAGCCTCTGCCTTCGGCTCAGGTTATGATCTCAGGGTCCTGGGATCGAGCCCCACATTAGGCCCTCTGCTCAGCAGGGAACCTGCTTCCCCCTCTCTCTGCCTGTCTCTCTGCCTACTGATCTCTGATCTCTCTCTCTCTCTCTCTGTCAAATAAATAAATAAAATCTTAAAAAAAAAAAGAGAGAGAGATACTATAACAAAAACAGCCACAATTATGCCAGTATTCTGTTAGTATCTAATACTTAATTACTTGTTCTCTAACTTTTCTGTTCAGAGAAACACATTTTAGATGAACTATACATTAGTATATTCTTTCTGAAACCCTGTGTTTCTGAATCCCTGTGAAAAGTTTTATAATGAGTTTGGGATCTAATTAATAATTTTCTAAAATCAAATTTGTATAGAAAGTACATTGACCTTTTAGGACTTAACACTCATTTAATCTATATGCTCTGCAAGTTCAGAGAATTATTTTTGTTGGGCTCCATAGAGTTAAATGCCCATGATCCTTTCTTTAGCAATATTTAAAGAGAAATCATTGCCTGTTTTCTTGAGGGAAGATTATCAATATAAATCCCAATAACTAGGAAAAAAAGTAGTTCATGCAGTCAATAATTTATTAAACTAAAATTCACTGAGCACTGACTATATCCTGGCATTTCATTAGCTTTCAGAAAGGCCAAAAAGAATACCATAAGACACTATCCTCTAGGGATACTAGATTTATTTATGGAAATATGTGAAAAATCACAGTGTCTTATTATAACAGTACTTACTATTTTCACAGCATTATGAGAACTCAAATGAATTAACTTATTCTGAAAGAGTAAAAAAAGTTATATGAGAGTTTTATTTAAAGGTAAATTTTTAGGGTATGTAGAAAATAATATGCTGTGAGAGGTGAAGAAATTTCCAAAAGATAAAGAAACATTCATAAAATTATGGATCGGTAAACATGTGGAATGTTCAGAAAAGAAAAAAAAAAAGGAAAGGAAAGAAAAGAAGAAGTTATATTGTAGCTTTAAGTCTGTTAATGCTTCCTGAATGACCTTCTTTGGGACCCAGTAGCTCAAGAATATGAAACATGTTTGGAATTCTAATTGAGCTTTGGCATACAAACTGGCTGACCATAGTATTCCTTAAAATGGAACAAACTAACCCAAGTTAACATTTTAAAAATATTAATTTAGTGAATAATATAAAGTATAATAAAACATAAACATAAAATATTAACTATATATTTGTAAATATTAATAGATGTATTTAGATATATACTTTCAAAATTCCAAATGTGTTATGTTGAATTATCTAAAAGGGCCAGTGTATTAATGTCTCATAGGTGTATATTTATTAAATTGGATATCCTTATGCCTATGAATACAGGAATAGGTAATTGAATGAGTAGCAGAGATAAAATGGATGCTCTTACGTTTTGAATATGGAGAGTTTAAGTAAGTATAAATGATGTAGAGCCTTTGTTTGATGATATTTACCCCTAACAATGACAACAGACAGCATTCTTCTTATGACCATTAATATGCATTTGCAAAGCAGGTACTGGGTCAATGTTACCCTCTTAACTTTGGTCCTGTCTTTGAATACCATAGAATCTGTTACCATTTATCTCTTTTAATGTAGCTAAGCATAAAACAGTAGAAACTAGGAGGGTGTTCTGTACACGACCATGGCACCTAGCTTGAAAAAAAGGGAACTTGTCCATCACCATCTTTAGAAATGATTACTACTATGATTTCAAACAGTGTTTACTTGTTATGAAGATAATGAGACACAGAGCTATTTCTAAAGATAGCATGTCAAACAGAAGTATGTTGATCTGAGAATTAATCAAATAAATCTGTCAGTAAAAATGTAAAGAAAACAAGTTTCCTTGAGAGAATTTGTGTGTAAAATATTTTTCCTTGACATATGGTCTTTGGGTAAAGAAAGTACTACTACTTCTTTAAATTTCAGAAATAAAACATGTACAGTTTACAGTTTCTGCCAAGTAAACCAAACTTTAAAAGAGGAAATTTGCTTAAGGATGCCATTTCCCCTGTCTAAAACTTTAACTTGACAAAAATGACTAAAGGGGAGGAGGAAAATCAGGTTAGATCCTGCATTTTATTTGGCCCAAAGTCATTTTTAATGACTAATTGATTGTAGAAGGGAATGCAAACATTAGCCTTCATTAGCCTTCCTTACATGTTCCACACCAGAGCTAGATTTTTTAAAAGTAAAAATAAACCACTTATTTTCCTGCCCCTAGTGAAATAATGTCAGTAGGTAAACTCTTTGGCAGCACATTAAGAAGAGTCACGACTATGAAGTTTCTCAGATTCTCAAGTAAAGTGAAAACCATTGTGATTTGAAGAAAAGAAAAGGCAATGTTACATCTGTTTGAGCTCAGAAGAGCACCAGCAGCCCAAAGCTAAATATTTGGCTTTTTAGCGTTCAATTAGGCAATGTGAAAAGAAGAGAATTCTTAGCTTTAAAAGGTCACTTTGTTTTGAATGATCAGGCTGACTGCCATCATTTTATATTCTAGGATTTGGATTCTAAAGAAGCCTCATCTTACATGCCAAATTTAATATAAAGTAGGAGCTGCAGGGAGACACTATATTTAGCAAAATTCTGAGACTGCATTTGGGTCATTTCAGAAAGACTGTCATGATTGATGCATCATTTATGATCATGGAAACAGAATGGATACCAGCTAGTTCAAATAAAATTTAATGAAGGTACTACTTAAAGAATGGTGGGCAGCATAAAGGGAATTTGTAAAAGGTGCATAGATAACCCAGAGACAAGCAACAGAGAAAACCATTGGGGCTGAAAAGGAGGGGATGAAATAGTGTTACTATATCCTTTGTGAGAGGGAATTCTGGAGGTGGGCCTGCCTGATAGGAATTATGGAGGAGAAAGTAGGGGATGCTTTCAAAATTGGAGCTCTGAAGCAAGGAAGGGGAAGGAATGATCTGTCTCAATATTCTTTCCGCACTCTGATCTGTCCATACTTCCCATTGGCTAAGCCAGGGGCAGACCAATAAATGAAATGTTGAAAAAATGGCTTTCAAAACAAAAACAAAAGCCTGGTTTTAGAATTTGCCAATACCTGTGGTGTAATCACTCCCATGATGGCTGATTTCAATCTGTCAATATGAGGTAATTGAACGGAAGGTGGAAAGAGATGCACACAATCAGCTCTTGCAAGATGGTGTGAGTTGGCTCCAGCATACCACAGAATTAACCTTAAAAACAAAACAAACAAACAAACAAACAAAAAACTAATCACCATGAAGCCCAGGAGATATAGTCTATAGATTAAGAGCATAGCAAAGGCTAGTGGTGAATGGATTTGGGGGTAGGTGAAGTCTCATAGAGAATAGCCATATTGACAATGTATAGTATATGGCTTGCCCCAAAGTTCTGCATAATTGACCCAAACAAGACTCAAACCAATTCTGATTTGTGTAGGGATTCTCTCCTACGCTGTTCTAACTCTTTAATATAATGCCTGTATATGCAATCACCAATTTCTTAAAACAAACCTTTGACCCAAGTTTAAATTGAAGCACGGAGATAACAAACCATCTAGTTGGGAGTTTAGTGTCCTGATGAGTTTGGAAAGAGAAAATCCATTTTAGGCTTAGAAACTGAGCTTTTCCATGCTGGACTTTTAAAATGGGGTGGAGTAGTTGAGAGAAATTTCCATAGGATCCAGTGATGGGAGAAGAAAAAGAAGCATTCACTTTCTTCTTCCAGCAAGTTTGTTCAGACATGGATGGAAAAAACTCAGTCCTTCATAAGTCAGCACCTTACACGGCTTTTGAAAACGGTATCGAAGAATCCACATGGTGGTAGCTGTAATTAAGTGTCTTTCAGGAACTTTTTAAACTGAGAGTTGATGATCTTTATCTAGCTACCACATATAATTGTTATTTTTTCTATGAAATTATAATTACTAATATAAGTGTTCTCTTTATCAGATGTGAGGCACTTTTATTCTTAGTAAATGATATAGTGGGAGGTTAATATAAGACATTTTCTGCCACAGATCAGATTGAGGATGTAAAAGACCACGAAGAAACCAATCTGTGACATGTCCTCTAAAATTCCAAAGTGAGCATTTGCAAAAAAGAAAGTTTCTTAATTTGGTTTCAGGCCCCATATCCAATTAGAAGTATAGATGGGTTGAGTCTGAACAAGTGGGGCAAGGAGATGACTATAGACAGTGTTGGTGTCTATTTGCCCTCCTCTGCCAGACCTGAGGTAGAGGGGTTTTAAAGGAAGCTTGATAAAAGGTTTTCTGTGAATATCCCGGTGTTTAAGTGGGCTGTCCCATGGGAATACTGTTTGAGTAACAGCTTTTGAGTAACCTGAAGTTGAAAGGATAAGTAATATCCTTTCATGCCTCAGACTAATATAGTCTGAGGCATGAAAAGGGGAGAAACGGGATGGCAATAGAACTGAGCTTTATTTCCACTAGCAGTGGGGAACGGATACATGAACCTTATTCATGAATTAGAGCAGGCATTGATTAAATTGACTGAAGCCCTCTTAAGTCCTGCTCAAGCCAGGGATATGGGAATGATAGGACATTGACAGAAAAGATAGACTGCCAGATACCCAAGGATCCAGAGGAAAAAAATCAAAGTAGCCAGATGAAAAAAAAAAAAAAAAAAGTAATAATAATAAAACATCACCTGCATCTTGGGAAGGACAGTCCAAGGCCAGAAAAATACCACCAAGAGAGAATACTGAATAGTCACAAACTCTAGAAAGCCCAATGTTAATGCAGGATAAGATCTGGCAAGTAAAATGTTTGATCCTTATGTATTTCTAGATCCTTATGTATATTCTACATCCTTATGTATTTCTGCTCCAATTTCAGTGTATTCAAATATGGGTGGCCAGAAGCCATTGCTAGTTGACTTGCACTAGGTAAAGAAAAGCAAGAAGAGAACGTAGAAAAGCCAGACATTATCCTTTTCCAGTTCAACCTTCTCAAGCATAAAGCAAACTTGAACTGGGTGATGAAGTGTTTTTTTTTTTTTTATTGTTACTTGAGAAAAAAAATAATCTCTAAATTTTTATAACAAGTAACTAAGTCTTCTAAGTATCAGAATAACCAAAGAAATTAGAGTAATAGAAAGCACAAATCAGAGAAATAAGAGATAAATTATATTACCAGTAAGAAAATTTGAAATGATGTTTGTAACACAGCTTTGTTTGAATATAAAAATAATTCAAATTGATAGGAAAAAAGTGAATCAAAAACATAGAAAAAAAATGGGCCAATGCCATTAAATAGGCATTTCACTAACGAGGAAATATGATTGAAAGTTGTTTAATCCCTCTACAGAACAGGGAAGGGAAATACAAATTACAATCTGAAGAAAATACGATTTTATACATACTAGATACGTAGAATAAAAGCCTAACAAATCAAGGGCAAATAAGAATGCAGACCAAGAGAAATTTACATATTGCTGGTGGGGTAAAAATTGGAAAACTTTGGAATATTATTTGAAATTAATTATCTAATAAAGCTGTTACAATCATATTATGCTGATTCAATTTAGGTAATCTGTAAATGTACATCTCAGAATTCTGTTCTCTATGGTTTCATGTTAGGGTTTGCCACCTGAGAAATGTGCATCGTGTTTAGTTAGAGTCTGTAAAGGGCAGACTCAGTGGGGATAGTGGGCTCCTGTTTCCCTTCCTTCTCTGTCAGCCTGCTGGATGAATTGCTGCAGACTCAGAGACAATATCCATGAAAATGCGACACAATTCTATAGACTTCTATCTCAGACTCCTGCAGGATTCACTCCAGCAGATACATAGGCCTAGCTTCTCACAAGCTTCAACTTCATCAACCATACCATATCAAATGTTTTTACTTTTCTCTGATCCTTTTCCCATCTTTGTTTCTCCAGCACTTCCAAGAATTTTGTAAGATTATTTTTTGTAATAAATTCCTTACTCATAATACAGTAGTTCTGCTCCCCTGATCCAACACTGACCCATACATAATTTCTGATTCTGTAAATATATTCTTAAGTACATATTCTAGAGTATTTCTTGTCCCTGTATACCAAGAAATACAAAAAGAATCTTTTTGTGTTTGGGAATACCACTGCAACATATTCATAACAATAAAAGTGAAGTCAACCCAAATGTCCATCAAATATAAAATGACTTATGTGTTGATATCGTTTCTTACAAAGCAAACGAGTAAATTACAGCTTTCATATCAACATGGTCAAATCTTAGGAAGCATAATACTGACATAAAAAGTTAGATATGGATAATTATATAGTATTTATACAAATAAATTATCTTTTGAGCACAAACAATATTTTTTGCCATACTTAAAAATTTGGTAAAATAGTATGGAAAAGGAGAGGAATAATAATCACTGAAGTCAGGGTAGTAGTTACTTCTGGAAAACAAAGACTAGAATGGAAAGTAGAGATTAGAAAGTACCATGGGTTGAATTGTGTTCCCTGCCAAATTCTTATGTTGAAGTCCTAACCCTCAGTACCTCAGTATGTCACTTTATCTGGAGATAGTGTCTTTATAGAGATAATCAAGTTAAAGTGAGGTCAGTAGGGTCCATGCTCAATATGACTGGTATCCATTTAAAAGAGAAATTTGTCTACAGAGACATATGCAGAGGGAAGATGATGTGAGAACAAGAAGGAGGTGGCCATGTACCTGTCAAGGAGAGAGACCTGGAATGCATTCTTCCTTCACAGCCCTCAGAAAAGCCAACCCTGCTGGCACTTCCTGAGACTTCTAGCCTCTGGAACTGTGAGACAATAAAATTCTACTGTACCACCCACCTCTGTTGGTTGTTTCTCTGGAAAATGCTAACTAATACAAGTAGAGTCTTGAGGCTTCACTTTTATCCAAACAGTGGAGAGAAATCATTCCCACAAAATACATTTGGACAAGCAAGTGTGGGAAAGCATAAAACAGTTCCAGGAGAGTTGCCTATTGTGTTCTGGATGTCCAGTGTATTGATTACCTAGCATTATCTCACTTAGTCACAATAAGAAGCTGAGAATGGTGCATTATTAGCCTCATTTTAAAGATATGGAAAGGGAGACTTTTAGAGTTGCTTATTAATTTACTTTAGGTCACATAGCTAGTAAATACCAAATCTAGAATTTATAATTTAAGTGGTTCCAAGGAGTTAGTTTATAAAACAAGCTGAACTTAATAGATTACCACTATAATAAATCACCCTTTCTTGAGAAAGGTGTGAATATACTTTCTTCTTTTATAAGACCTCTCTTCCTGTTTCTCTCCCTAGTTCTTCTAACACCTGTTTTCCAACCAAAAACAGGAATTCAAAAAGCCCAACTAGTTGGCTAGCAGGATTTTCCAAACCTCAATAATTATCCAAAGCTCTAGGGGAGCATTCTTAAACATAAAGTTTAGGAATTCTTGGGTTTGCAAAGTGCTATTGGCCAACTTCCGAAATTCTGTCCACGTTTTTTAGCTTTGTTGAGATATAACATTTTGTAAATTCAAGGTACTCAATGTGTTGACTTGGTAGCCTTGTAAATTGCCACCACAGCATTAGCCAACACCTCCATCACATCATAATTACCATTCCTTTCTTACTGTGAGAATTCTATCCATATTTTTAAAATTTTTTACATATATTTAAAAACTCTGTCTTCACCTGACCCAGTTTCCTAATGGCAATAAATATAGTACAACTTCTTGGAAATCTTATAGCATTTATGTAACCATTTTTATACATATCAAATATCTTGCACATTATCCATTTAAAGTTTTCCTCAGATATTAGGCTAATGTTTCTTGAAATAAGACTTCACATTTGGATAAAACATTTTTTCCAAAAATAAAAAGTATATATATATACTTTTTATTATATATAGTGTGTATATATATATATATATATATACACTTTTTATTTTTATAAATAAAATAAATATATATACTTTTATTTTTAGAAAAAATACATATACCACAAAAAACATAGTATTGTATACATATACATAGTATTACATATATATGTATATACACAAAAAAGCATAGCATTTTATATATATATGCACAATATATACATAAATATACATAAATAAATATATACATAATATAAATTATACAAATTTAGACATAAGCAAATAAGTAAATGAAGAATTTATCAGTTGGAAAACTATAGTAGTGACCTTGTTAAGTAGTAAAGTAGTGATAAATATTACAGTGTACATATGGAAAGAAAAAAAAGCAGAGAAAAAGTACATATGGCCTTAAAACAGTGTTAAAAATGTGTGTGAAAGAATTAGGATATTAAGGTATAACCCAATGAAATCATGACCAGTGTTCATGGGTTGTCTTTAAAATGTTGAATAAATAAATATACTCATCTCCTAAATCTGAAACTAGCTGTACTTATAATTTACTGAATGCACTCTAGGTAAAATAGACAATTATCTATCTACTCTATATTATTTATTTTATTTAATTCTCACAAATCTATAAGATTTTTTTTTTATTTTCATCTTCTAGATGAAGAAACTGAGAGAATAATATTCTAATAATAATATTCTAATTCCTAATAATAAATCTGTATATGGTCCTTGATATAGTCAGGTGAGGACCATTGCTTAGGCTAGAATATAGATTTTATCCAGCATCTCAAATCAGTAACAGACAAGAACCTATACTAGTCCCTAAAAATCCAGAACACTAGACCTTAGCTAAGTAGCAGACTGGAGCTTAATTCATTATTTCAGGAGTTTATTTACTATAAAAGTGCTTGTGGGTCACCTTCCCCTTACTAAACACTATGCAAACCTGTATGTAGAAAGAGCTATACTGCATATATGAGCACCAACTACCTCTGTGCATTCATTACTTTGAGTAACTGATTTAATCATTAATAATGCTATACATTTATCTGTGAAATTAGAAACATTACTTTAACTCATCTCATGGTTATTGTGATAAATAGCTTATAAAAAACAATTTAAAAGCACTTAAGAAGAACAAAGTACTAGAGGAAAAAACTAATAAAATATTCCCTATAGTACTGGGTCCATACTAAAAGTAGACGCATCTGCTAAAGGAGCACTTTTTCATAATTATAGCTCTGTCCTTTAATTTAAAATAAACCTGTTAGCTTAAAATAAATCTGGCATTAAAATAGGTTTTATGTCAAAATGAATGTGTTTTCCCCCAAAGAAAGCTTGATAAAATCCATTTAATTGTGTAATCTTAACTCCCCATTATTGGGTAACTGAAATTAGCGATGATAGGTGTTTAAATAAGCAAATTCCAATTACTATTAACAGAAGCAATTCATTATTCCAAATGTAATCAATGTAGCTATTAAAGTACTGTAAACAGAATAATTATCAATGTGAATTATATTCCTACCATACGGAGTCCATCAGATACACTTTTTTGGAGAGTTATACTTATTTTTTTTTACTTTGCATATTTATGTACAACAAATGCTACAAATGTATATATAAATACGATCCTTGTGAACCCTCCCTTTTTTCACTTTTACTTTTAAGGTTTATAAAAAAAGGTATTTGTAAGGCAAATTATAAACAAAGGCAGATTTGTAAATAATACCTGCTTGCAAAAACCTATGCTTATTTTACACTAAAAACCATTGACCAAATATAGCTGGCTGTGGCTTTCAGGTCTAATTTTGAGCTGTATGCTCTATATATTTTTTTCTCCTATTTTAAAGAAGTATGGTCTCATTATAACTCATGTGGCTGGAAACATCCTTAAGTGACATCTGGAGTAAATCATGGCTTTCAGTAAGATATGTCAAATATTCAGAATCTGCCATTTTTATAGAAGATGGTAGTGGTGGTTGTGGTGTGTGTATAGATATTATACATATGCAGGGAGAAAATATAAGTTAAAATGCTTATTAAAGGGATAATTGCCACACTGATCAGACCAAGGGCTCCCTGGGTCAAACCCAGAAGTGTCCCCACCACCACACACATGGGTTCAAAGAGCACTGTAATTAACCTGCCCACCAATGAATTTGAAAAAGCAAATATCATTATTTCTACTTTAAAAAGACAGAACCAATTCTGTAAACAGTTCAAATATGATTTCCTCCAAAGCCATTTAGTCTGTCCAGATAATAACAGCTCAATATTGAAACTTTACTAGGTACTCTATTGATTATTAGTAAGGTAAGGAAGGACAACTTCATCTAAATGCTAAGTGGAAATTATGAAGACCAACCACGTGAAATAGTTTTCCAGTAAGTGATAGAGTGGGCAAGATAGTCCTAGACTGCAATATTTTTGCAAGGTCTTGGTGGTTAGGAAGGCACAAACACTGTTTAATTAATTTTGCCTAATACTTCTCAATCCTTTTGTGAGTGCAATCTGCTATTTATTTGTACAAAATTATTTTGTACAATGATAAAGTGAAATTCTATTCTGTAAAGAGTGTTTTATGACTGTGAAAAGTCAAAGCTGACATAACAATGAAACTTGGCATCATTAGTGATAGAGCTGCTTTCCAGCATAGTATTGTTTCCTTTAGGAAAACAACCTTCTATTCCCCCCTCCTAGTCTCGGGCTGCTACCACTGCCCAAGACTGGAACATGAACTCTGGGGAGAAGAGGAAAGCTCTGGTATTAAGGTCATTCCCTTGAAGCAGTATGGTTATAAAGACTGGCCTCTTCATCACAAAAACTGAGTGAAAGGAGGAGAAAGATAACCATGAGGCAAATCCCTAGGAAGGACATCGGACTGGACCAATTAAGACTGATTCAAAGTGTGCTGCTACAGTTTGCCCAACTCTTCAAGTAAATTGTCTTAAATGACCAAGCTTGGTATTAGCAATCACCTTGGGGAAAATATAGAAGGGTCCCACAGTTTGCAAAGCACAAAATAGTGTAGCAAAAGCAGAAATTGCCTGAAGTTCATAATTAGCTAAAAGAAACCCCTAAGAAAAATAGGCAATGGTCTGGAGCCCTACTAGATAGCTAGCCAGGGTAACAACTAAATCAGAATACATTTCAGAAATAAATAAAGATTCCTCACAGATGTCTAGAGAAATCTCTAGAAGGGACACTGTAAAATAGTCATTTCTTATACTCAAGCATGAGACTTATGGTTCAATTTGGGAATCATCAGCCAACGGATTGTTATATCCAGGTTTGTGACCCAACACATGCTTATGGGATGCCAGATGCTGTAACAAAGCCTCCTTATCCTGAATGTAAATGGTACCAGGGTTTCTAGAGGCAAGCATTCCAAGCAATTGTTACTAAAATTGCATTCCACAACTTGAATGAATTCACACCATGGCTCCTATCATTGATATCCTAAGGCTGATATAGTGATCATTTTTTATAGGTATAATGACTTAAGGAAGAGGCAACATATTTGGTCTAATTTTGGAAACTAGGTTTGAGATCACTAAGATTTAACATAAAACTTGTTGCCATATATCTCTAAATCTTATCTTTTCTAACTTGCTTTATGGTCCATTAGTATTCATAATATTTTCAAGTTATTTTAAATTATCATACTCAATAACTGAATTACATTAGGTTTTGACTGTAGCAGCTGAGCCTTACTATCTCTATTAGGTTTTCATCTATTTTTAATTAAAATTTAGTATGAGAAAGTAACAAAATAAACCCAATATGGTACTATCCTGTATTGGAACTAGGTCTATTAAACAAGGACTCATCATCTGGTCCTAATTAGTGGGAAAAGTTTAAGTGGAAATCAGAGACTATCCAATTTTCATTTGTTCTTATCACAGATTGACTGCTACACCATTTTAAGACTAAGTAGTAACTGTAGGGAGAGGGTTCTGGTCCCAAGATTTAGGTGCATCAATTCCCCTCATCATTCAGTTCAAATGAATGTAAATAAATGAGTCCATAGGAATCAAAATAGCTTGAAAACTGGGTTAATTTTCTCTTGTGCTTATAAATAATTTGCACAGCAATGACAGCCTGTTGCAGGGCTGAACAAAATTAAGAGGAGGACATCAACTTTAAAAATGTGAGATTGCATTCTCCTCCCAAGGACACAAGATGAGAATTGCAAAACACACACAATAAAAGCACAAAACAACTTAGGTAATTAAATGAAAACAAACAAAAAAGAAAGAAGAGAGGAGATATTTGTAGATATTATCTAGTAATCTTTAAAACTACACTGTAACGTGAGTATTACTGTTACTGTTATATTAAAGAAAAATCAGGCTCACTGAGCTTAAGAAACAGGACTAACACCACTTACATATTAAACAACAGAATGGGGGAGTTTAAACCCAGATCTTCCGATTTAGAACTCTGTGGCCCATATTACACCATGTTTCAGGGTGTTATCTCCTCCAAAAACCTCCCCAGGCCATACCAGTCTTTGAATCATCACTTTGTTATCCCTTAGTTTTCTTGAGTTTTGTTCTGTTGTATCTTTTGAAATTCAGTGAGAAAGAACTGAATCTTACACTCTTGCTGTGTTCAGATCAGATCATCCATGAAAAGGGAACTCCAGGTAATAGGCATGTTTTTTTGTAAATTGAAATAATTAGTATTAAGAATGAGATGTAGTTAGAGGACTTACTAAGCTTATTAATTCAGTTAATATAACCCCAAAAGAAGAGAACAAGCTTGTTTTATTTTATGGCACAGCTGGCTTCCTGCTGCATTAAAAAAAAAAGGATTGCTATGAAGGCAGAGAAGAAATTCTGTATCTCAAAGGAGAGCAGGTTTTCCTTTAAGAGAGGCAATTATATTACATTCCTGACTCTATCCCTCCTCTTTGTTGTTCACCAGGACTGAAATAATAGATTCCTCTGCCCTAAAGGTAGACATTATTAGTTGCTCACTTGTATCAACGAAAGTTTGCCTCATTAACAGAAGGCTTCCCCCATGCTGTGGTTAGTCATGGTAATGCATTAAGCAGAAAACTTCATTAAATTAGCACTTCAATGTTCTCTTTTTACCTTTACATTTGGAATTTATGAAATGAACTTATTCAACTTCCTCACCTTTGAATAATTTGCACAACTGATTAGTTCATTAAATGCCACCCAATCTCTTCTTTGTAAATATATTCAAGTCTATAGCAAGAATCACATGCCTAAAGTTATATAACCATGCATTTTTCATGGGTATGGAAGCTGGGGGTATGGATCATTACCAATACTTTAAAAGAGAAAAGGAGGTCTTCTGAGTAGTTTTAAACTTCTCAAGGCATATTATATCACAGCATCAATGCATGCCTCAAGAAATGTTGATTTAAACTTTTGTTTTCCAAGACTCATTATCTGTTCTATACAAGATAAAGTGACATTGGAAATAATTCAAGTATAGAATTACTTCTACTCTGAACTCAGTGTTTGATTTGGAATCCGGCCCCAGGTCTTCCAAACTATGATTATTTGGTCATTTGCTATAGTTCTTTAAATAATACATAGTACTCATTTCGATAAGAAAATCACACATCTCTTACTTCAGTCTTGCATTGTTTCTGATTTTATTTAATATTTTGCCAATATTTCTGGGAATGATTCAAGGGTTAATTCACTGAATAATAGTCTTCACTAAATCCTTCTGCAAAGATATTTTGCAAAGCTTTTTCTTGTTTTGATTTTGAGATATTGTAGAGGGGAAACTAGATAAATAAAAGAAATTATATAGATGTGTGGGCTGTTGTATATAGTCAATAACAGATGTACCTATAGCAAAAATGCAGTGCAAAGACCAAAAGTAATAATAACAATGAACATAATGCCTCTTTATGTATTTATACTAAACAACTTCAGAAAGCACTTCATATACATGTGTCATAGAAAACACTTAAATTGACTTTTTTAATGTTTATAATTAGGATGCCAATAAAAACAAACAGGATAGGAACTCAGAATTGTTCACCAGTTCTAACTGTTCTTGGATTTCAGGTTCTTCGTCTTCATTTAAATGATTATAATTCTGTCTGTCTCAGAGAACTTATAAAATAAGATTAAATAAAATATGTGATATTAGTACAAACCATAACATACCCCCAAATATTAGGGGCTTTATTGCTATAAATATGTATCTTGCTATATATATCATGTCTACAAAACATCCAAATTTTGAGATATTTTTGTTCAGTTTACTCCTAAATATCTTGTTTTGTTTTTTTTTTTGTTTTTTTTTTTTAAGAATCTTGTCATCTCAAGTTCCCTGCTGCCCTTTGCCTGTCACGCCCATTACCCTATAGTTTGTCTATTCAAAAACATGTACTTTCCTTTTTTAAAAAATTTAGATCGGATTACCTTTTTTTAAAGAAAGTGTTATTTTATTTCCCTTTTCATAGATAAAACAGCTTTTGTATTATAAGTCTCCCCCAAGTTAATCTTCTCTTCACCCCTTCCCAAAAATGCTATCCAAAGGATCTCACAGATTTGTAGAGTAGCTCATGTTTCCCCTGGAATCTTGGTCATTTTCCAGCCATGGAAGACAGTGTTCCTGTAACACACAAGTGAGAGTGTAGCACATGCATGGGGGTATATTAATATGTTACATGTGAGTTTATATAATTATAAGAATCTATTAATAAGTTGGCGAAAAAACAAAATAGTTTTATGTAAAGGCTGGAAGTGGGATGCTGCACAATCGCAGACACAGTGACAGCAGAGCTTGCAACTCACTTACCTCACACGAGACCCACCAACTACTGCCAGTGATCATCCCACCAAATGATGGTGCCAGATGCCCTCTGGAGCTGCAGCCCTTCTGGAATATATCAGCTGAACTTGAAATAATCTCATCTGTACGAAGGGATGCTAATATTAGTGATTAACATTTGAAATATGAAGGGTCAAGTGGGAGAGTATTCAATTTGTTTCCTCTTGTTTATTTATCTGAGAACCTCTCATGGACTCAAAAATAGGTTAGTCCGGTATCACTCTGTCCATTGGCATGTGTCATTTCCCAATGTGGCCTATAGGAGAACCAAAACAGTTTTCCCTAGATTATTGTGTAAATCCTCTCCTGGGCCTTCCTAAATCAGAATCATCCTGTCAATTCACTTAAAATTAGTAGGAGGAACAAAATTAAGATAATTTGGAAATGAACGTATCAAAATAATCATTTTTCAGGAGAAACTCTCATAGTATCTCTACCATCTGATGAAAGAAAAGACAAACTTTAAGCTACAGAGGATAAAGAAGACAGTCAATGCTTACAAAACATGGGCCAGACTTAAATTTTCTATTTCCAGCCTGGCCGCCTTGCTGAACTCCAGAACCGTGGTCCAGTTGCTCACTCAAGACCTCCCCTTAGATTTCTTTTCTTTTTCTTTTTAAAGACTTTATTTATTTGTTTGAGAGCAAGAAAGAGATAGCAAGAGAGAGCATGAGCTGAGAGGGGAGGGGGAAGCAGACTCCCCAGTGAGCAGGAAGCCCCATGCGGGACTCAATCCCAGGACTCTGGGATCATGACTGGAACCCCTGAAGTGACTGAGCCACCCGGGCTCCCTAGACCCTTAGATTTCTAACAAGCATCTCTCTCAAAGGTAACATGTGAACCAACTGAACTTGATCTCAACTCTTAGAGTTGTCTCAACACTGCTCTTTCCCTCGGATTATTGCAGGAAAGGCTAACTCTAATCTTCCAGTTGCCTAGAAAGGGACATTTTTCTTTAACATTTTACATGTAATTTGTTACTACATCCTTTTATTTTCAAATTCTTTACCCCCAATCTAACAGCTTCTACCCCCTGCAGCCTCTACTCTGCCAGCCCCCGGCACTTCCCATCTCATAAAGATCGGCATCCTCCCTTCCGGACACAGCTGCCCCTCTACATGTTATTCTCAGTACAGTAGTTAGAGTAATCCTGCTAAAAGGAGCCTAATGTGATCATATCACGCTTTCTGCTCAAAGCCAAAGCCTTCTCATCTCACTTAAAACCAGTCAAAGGCCCAACAGCAATCTGTATTCCCCTGCTCTCTCTTTGGCCTCATCTCCTACCACTCTCATCCCTTTCTTTACCCCATTCTAACTAAACTTCATTACACACTCAAGACACATTTCTCTCTGAGGTCCTTTGTATCTGTTGTGTCCACTGCCTGGAATAGTCTTCTTTCAAATATCCACATGGCTAGTGCTCTATTCTTTCTAATCTTTACTTAAATATTCCTTTTTTGGTGTAGCTTTCACTGACCACATCACGACATATGAATCCCCTAAGGAAGCCCTTCCTTCCACAACACTTGATACCATCTAATTTATGATACATTTAATTTATTTTGTTTATCATTTATCTCCTGTTACTAGAATGTCAGCTTAATCAAGATAGGGGTGTTCTGTTTTGTTTTCTGTGATGTCTCAGAGTTTAAACTTTTACCTGATGAAAGAAGTTGCCATGTTTAACAGCATGTCTACAGAAAATGCAAAACCAGTCACAGGACAGAGTTGTTCAGTTCATAAAGCTGTGAGGGAGATAAAGACCAGTGGAAGAAGAATAAATGGATATCATGTCACTTGGAATCAAAATGGATTCTCATCATAATTTCCTCTATAAATATTTGAGATCCATTAACTCTCCAGTTTCTTTGAGTTACCTGGGAAAGAATTTAGTTCCTTTACCCCAGGCAGTTACACACTGTGTGATTTTATGTAGGATGCCACATATCAGAAAAACTGGATATATCCAGAATTGAAGAATTACTAACCCAATTTCACATTAAGAATTCGTCTTAGTTAGCACTGGAAGAAAAAAAAAATACAGACAGATAATTTATGGCTTAGTAAATATTACATTTTTCTAGAATTTTTGCCTCATGATTTTGCATCTCTTCTCACAGATTTCACACCTCGAAAATGGAAATAAATGACAAGCCTTAATTTAAATTTGTTACCAGTGTCAATTTCTAGAATGGGTTTTCTTAAAATAGGTTGACTATTTGCTTGGGGGAAAAAAAATGTTTGGAACGGTTTTTGGTGGTTATATAAATTCTGAAAACTGTAAGTGCACAGAGACTCCAAAAGTCAAAATATTTGTCTTTCTGTTTACATCATGGAAATCTCAGAGTCAAATTACAACATTAGAAAACTTATATCCTTAAATATTCAAGCTTTATCTTTAATTTTTCTAAACTTATGGAAATCTAATTTATTTTCTATGTGAACTTTACCTCTCCCTACCAAGCTATGGCCTTTGTGATGACAGAAACATAGATCTGAGTTAAAGCTGAGTATCTGATAATTTGTGCAGATATTTGCTCCAAATTCAACCTGTAACCACATATTAATCATTTAGTTTCTTTTGTACTCACTTTAAAAAAAAATCTTTCTCACTTTTCTACATTAATTTTACAGTTAAAGATTGCTTACATTTCTAGTTTTCATTTATGTGGAGCAACTTATTCAAGTATTTTCTTTTCTTTTTCAAGTATTTTCATCTAAGGCATTTATCTTTTCCCTGTATCCATTTTTATAGCAGTGAAGAATATTATTTAGAAGTAAGTGAACATATGGTGGTCAGAATAATGTATGTTACAAATAGAATGATTTGCAGGAGGAGAGGGCTGAGCTCTGAGAAAGTTTAGAATCTGTTAATGAGTGAAGAGAGGTAAAGCACTTAGCACAGACCCTAGGGAATCAAGAGCGTTGTGTAAGTGTTCACTCTGCTTATGCACTGACTGCTAAACCCTGGCTATGTACGAAAGGAGCCAAGGTGTTTCACTTCATTCAGTGGGTATCTAGAAGCAATTGCAAAATAATTACAAATGCCTTCCCAATGAAAGTTAAAAGAAATTCCCCAAGTGCTAAGCATATGCAGACTTAGCTCAGATAATCAAAGTTTATTTTGTCAGAGATCTCCTATGATATTAAAATAAAAGATAGCAAAAGAAAGCCAGCATTCAAGCACTGCTGAATAAACAGATTTGGTAGAATTGACATGGTCCTTAATGATTTGCTTAATGCAAATATTGATGTTTGATGCATCTTAATTACTAAACCACTGGTTATACTGTGCTTCTTTATCTTAAATTTTCATAATGAATAGTCTGAACACATAATCTGATGTTTATGGCTAATCTTGAAGACTTCACGCTGAGCTAGTTCAAGTAATACAAAAATAATGAATGTCATGGATAACTTTTCAGCATTACAGAATCTTCTGTTATCTGTGAGCTCTTGACAAATAACAAGTAACACATGAGATCATACATCTTCCCTTCCTTCTCTGCTCCTGTTGCTGAGGAGTTTGGAGGAGGTATGGGGTGGCTGGGTTATGGACGTTGGGGAGGGTATGTGCTATGGTAAGGGCTGTGAATTGTGTAAGACTGATGATTCACAGACCTGTACCCCTGAAACAAATAGCACATTATACGTTAATAAACAAAAGAAGTCTTGAATAATTTTGAGGTAAGAAATAAGATCAGATTTGCAAACTCTAAAAATTTCTATGACAGGGGCACCTGGGTGGCTCAGTGGGTTAAAGCCTCTGCTTTCGGCTCAGGTCATGATCCCAGAGTCCTGAGATCGAGCCCCGTGTCAGGCTCTCTGCTCAGCGGGGAGCCTGCTTCCTCCTCTCTCTCTGCCTGCTTCTCTGCCTACTTGTGATCTCTGTCTGTCAAATAAATAAATAAAATCTTTAAAAAAAATTTCTATGACATATGAAATATGTTAAACAGTAATGAGAGTCAAACTTAGAAAAACTTGAGAAAAGATAAGGGGCAAACTTGTAAGGGCTCATTTTTTTAGTACTTATGTACTATTCTGCATTTTTAAAGACACTCATTTAATCAATAAAATAAGCCTGAAATCATTAATATTAGCACTCCTTTGCACAGATGAGGAGAGTGAGATAAACAGAGTAAGTAACATGATGGAGTTAGGTTACAAACCTAGGCATTTTGGCTGTTAAATCTGTACTCTAAACCACTATGCTTTACTACTTTAAAGGCAATATTATAATGAAACAAGGCAGTGATATAAAGAGGACAAAAGGGAAAAAAAAAGTTGTTGTCCATTAGGTATACTTTGGGAATACATTCAATAGACTATGGTGATTGGCTCCTGATTTCTAGCTTTAGGTAGGCAATTCAGAGAGGTCTATATTACAATAGAAGCCATTCTTCACAGAAGACAATGAGAGCAGTTTTGGATACTTTGAGATACTTTAGGCAAATACTTATGAACCAGTTTCAGGAGGCTTTTAATTATCTAGAGGTGTGTATGAATTAAAAAGACCTAAATTGACCTAGACTGTGGAAGGATTGGTCCCAGAAAACCCTTAATCCACACCCCTGGGCTACATTCAAAGTTACATTCAGAAACATTGTGCAGAAAAACAAAAACACACTACTTTTACTTAACATTTTTACCAGCCTCACAAACCTAGATCTCATTTCCATAAATATCACTAAAAAGATAGTTTAATTATATGATCTTAATAGTGATGCAATTTTCTACCACCTTATTCCCTTCCCTTTTGATCCACCTATTCCATAAAACTTTATAATTGGTCCAGACTTCACACTTGGCTTTGCTTCTTTCTAAACAAAGACATAAAACTCAATCACCAAGTCTTCTAATCATTTTTCAGATTCTTCTTTCTCAGAAGTAAAGGGTCTAGATCTTATAACTCCATCTATATAAGAGGCTCTTTCAAGGAAAGTGATCATTTTTTCTCTCCCAGTAATTTGAGTGTCAAATGAATGCTTTTAACAGAGTTCTCTATAATTGCATGGTTCGTACCACCTTCTGTAGTAGTAATGCCTGCCTGCTTGTTATGTTTCTAATCCTATTTGTGAAAATAAACTACTTCTACAATGAGATTCCAATTCTATGAACATAATAATGGTTTCGTCATTACTATCCCTGCATTAGAGGTGAAAACTATTTTAATACTATTTCTAATTCTTGTGTTTTGGATGTTGATTTCCTCATCCTAAAATTGGAGATAATTTTTACTTCATGATGTAGCTCTATGAACAACAGGAGAGAATGAACTTAAGAAATATAACATAGTGCTTGGCATGAAAAAAATACAAGTTAACAAGAAGTAATTATTACATTCATTTTCATATGATTTTCAGAGCATTTTCCCTTTGTGCATTCTTCCCCGCATGACTGATACTACTTACCAAACTACCCTTCTCATCCACTATCCTCCTCTGTCTTTATTTATGATTGCATTTATCTAGAAGATTCTCTACATTGCTCTTCATCTATATATTTAAATTCAATAAATCTTTCTAGTAGGGTACACTTCTCCTTCAGAGCTCTCCAACTCTGTTACTGAAATAACTTTCTTACAATTCAATCTGATCACAGTTGTTACCAGCTTAAATATCTTTCTGGATATCTAGAATTTACATGATCCTAACTATACTATACTCTCTCACCCCCGCTTTTAAACACAATTGCATTTATCTACTCCTTTCTTCTCTTCTCTTCCCTTCAATTCCAGCTCTCCAGATTCAACTGAACATCCAGCTCCACCAAGCACCTCTTCCTTTTCACAACTATGTACCTCTGCATTTTGTTTGTCATTGATACATCTCCTCATTACAAACATCTCTGAAATGTTTTTCAAGATATACAAAAAACACCTCCTCCAAATTGCAGGTAGCTTGTCACTTCCTCTGTGACCACACAGCACCTCTTAAGATTTCTCCATAGCACCTACCATTATGCTATAATTAAAGACTCAAAGGAAAGTAAATTTCTAAGTAAAATCTTTAAAAAAAAAAAAAAAGGAAAGTAATTTCAAATTGCACTGCCAACAACATTAGCTAAAAACAATTCTCTCCCCGCAGAAGACCATTTACAACAATCAGTGTCTATGCATCTTTTTCAAAGCTTACACATATTTCTCCTCCTGGCATCTCTTGAATTTTTTAAGGACCTTGTTATTGTTTAAATTTTGTGTCTCTTTCTTATTGCTCTAACAAGGCATTTATCACTGCTTCTAAATTCCTACTCTGGTTACCAGCTTAAAGTTCTGCTCCCACCTAGAAATAAATCCTACCATGATTTTCCCAATTCTAGTCACAGATGTTGAGGTCTGTCCCTGAACATCATTGGAGCCTTGCTACTGCTGAGACCACCTCCCTCCTCTCAGTCTGCCTGTGCATTTAGTGTTATATGCACTCTGGGTTCCCAGCCACTGTTATTACATAAAGTAGAATTTCATTCTGAACTCCCAGTTGATAACATTTTATTTGGACATTAGCCAGAGAATACAATATTCCTGACACATTGTGCCTACCAATCAGATTAAGTAAATATCACTCTCCATACCTACAGCTGGACCAGCACCCACAACATCTTATCTCCCTCTTGGGTATATTTTATTCTGCTCTTGGTCTTTGCTTCTTTGCTCTATTTATATCCTGCTCAATTCCCACATTTGACAGGTATAAGTGATCACTCCCATGGGAAGGAATAAAAGAGTCTATTAAAAAAATCTATTCAGTACTTTTTTAAATAATGGTTGTGAAAATGTGGTTATTTAGGAAGAATAGAGTTTGTAGAGGCTTTTGTTGTTTCTCTATAAATAAACATCCATATAATAAAGGTACATAAAAGAGTGAAGGAATACGGTGTTACTTTTTTAGTCCTTTCAACTTTGGGAAATGGTGTGTGAAGAAGAACAATAACGGAAACAAGCTTGCAGATCGAAACTCTCACATTTAAAAAGCTCTGGTTTCTTTCATTTTGGTAATTTCTGTGGAGCCTCCATCATGAACTCCAACAGAGCTTGCCCCTCTTAGCACAAGGTTACTAACATGATAAGCCATTTTCACTGTATTACTTCCCTCATTCCATCCAATTTAATGCCTTTAGTTTAACCACTCCCTCTTTTTCAAGAGTTTATGCTTCCTCCTTGCCTACTGCAGAATATCGATGGCTCTCCTTTGAAAAAGGCCCCAGGAAATGGACTTGTAAAGGTCTAATAGACTCATCAGATATGGTTCTCAAATGTTAAATGCCATACTGACATTCAAAAATTCATCTTGGCTCCCACATAAGGGTAAAAGAAAGAAAGAAAGAAAGAAAGAAAGAAAGAAAGAAAGAAAGAAAGAAAGAAAGGCATCCCACTCAGATTTCAGAAAAACACCTCATCTCCTGAATGAGGATATGAAATCTTTCTAGGTCTTAGCAGCATTTTCATATATTGGTCAAGGAATATGAATTGCAGCATATTCAGTGGTAAAATTTATATTGAATTTTCTTTTGAAAAAATTCTAAAGAAAACAGTTTTATCGATTTCCGCATATAACTACAATTAAACTTACAAATATGTTTAATTATCAGATCTCTTTGTCTTTGATACATATTTATCATGGATTATAGGATTATAGAACTAGGCCCCCCAAAAGTAAAAGGGTCTCCACCCAGTTATGAAATTCTCTAAATAATAGAGAACAGCTATTCTAATTTTAAAATTACTCTACCACACTCTATCTTGTGTTTTTTCACAGGATCTGCTGAACTAAATACTTCTTTGTCTATCTGACAATTATTCTCAAGGGAATGTGAACTCTTAAAGATGAAACTATCACACTCATCTTTGTATTGCTGATTCTAGAATACAGTGTATTTGGGGTACTTAGTAAGTATTTATTGAAAGAATGAATGGAAATAATCTTGAACACAGAGGCTTCAAAATGTAGGAGTCTGACTTCCCTCAAAATACATATTTACACTGAAAAAGATTCTCTCCTTTGTTATTTCTCTTGCTTCAGTTTGCCTCCACAAACCCACATTCTTTGAAAGTGTTGATAGTTTGATGCAGTTTGTACAACCCTATACTTATTTAGGCAATGAGCATTCACCAAGTCTCTACTATATGTCATGCAGGTGACACTCAATCACTGCCCCTCCACACAGTATTGATAGTTTATTACAGGAGGTCAAGATAAAGGTAGTTCATCCTCAGTTTTACAGTAGCACATAGTTCTCTTATTAAACTAGGATATAACCTGTCTGCCATGGGTTTCTCAAGCACATGCATGTTACTGCCACATATGTTATAGCAGAAATAAGGTTGGGAAAAGTGGTTGTAGAGACGTCCGATGATCTTAGTAAATACACTTAACTGATTGATCTGCTATGCCTAAAATGTTTTTTTTTAATAAAAAAAAAATAGTTCCCATTTTAGCAAATTTTCCCTCTTCCTCCATACCACCACACATATTTTTACATTAATAACTCAAACTCACTTGTCCCATTTTCCCCTTTTTGAAACTTACAGCAAATAACAGGTAGAGTCACAATCCCCTCTTGGGTTTAGGGTATTTAGTTTGGGCCAATGCAGAGCCAAATGCATCCCCCGAGAAGTCTTTTTCTTCCACACTTCA
Source organism: Lontra canadensis (assembly GCF_010015895.1). Lineage (NCBI taxonomy): Eukaryota > Metazoa > Chordata > Mammalia > Carnivora > Mustelidae > Lontra > Lontra canadensis. The sequence goes on from NW_022631001.1 coordinate 4,322,734, forward strand.
GCTCTTAAATCCTGTAAATGTTATTGCAGTTGTAACCCTATCTTGAATGGGAAGCAGGTTTTGCTTGAAAGATTTATCCTTGTCATATAAGATGGCTTTATAGCCATGCATACCATTTATTGAGCTGACACAGAGGTTGTAATTTTTCTTTGGGAAAAGAAAAATTAAAAAGCTTTTTAGGGAGCGTGATGAGTAAGGTGATGCTTGTGTGCAGTTGCATCCATTGTAAAGGGGATAATTAAGAAGGGATTCTGACAGGGAAATCCAGATACGGTGACCCTTACCCATACCTCTCCTTTCCTGATTATTTTACTCCTGCTTCCTCTTTGGGGCTCCTGATTTTTATGGTAGCTCCCTATAAATTCCTATTACCAAAAACACTCAAGCTAAAGCCATGCTTCTTTCATAGCAGATTATATTTTTGCAGAAATTAAAGTCTCAAGCTGAAGGAATCAACTGCATGGGTAGGATTTCAAGCATGTCAAATATACCAATTAGCCTCTTAAAGAAGTTAAAGAAACCTTTTCCTTTACTTATACAGTAGAAGAAAGTAAGTAAAAATAACAATAATAAGACTAACATTTCAAGTATCCTAAAGGTCAAGACCTTTTAATGTAGCATCCACGGCATAGACTAACCTCAGCTATTAAAAATAACAGTGCAGGGCGCCTGGCTGGCTCAGTGGGTTAAAGCCTCTGCTTTTGGCTCAGGTCATGATCCCAGGGTCCTGGGATCCAGGCCCGCATCAGGCTCTCTGCTCAGCAGGGAGCCTGTTTCCCTTGTTCTCTCTCCCTCTGCCTGACTCTCTGCCTACTTGTGATCTCTGTCTGTCAAATAAATAAATAAAGTCTTTAAAAAAAAAAAAAAAAAACAGTGCAGAAATGGCCAGAAGGAATTTAGTACTTCTAAGATATCTTTTTTTCCAATTTCCTCTGTTCCCCTAATCCTTTGGCTGTATCCTAAACCACGGCTTGGCATGTACTTGAGGTGGATGAACTCTAATTCAGCCATTGATTCAAGGATTCTTTGGACTAATTCTTTTTTGATCCTTTCCTTATCTCTTTTATCTAGATTTCTACTAACTTTCTACTTATTCTAGGATACTTACAGTTCAGGAGGAGAAACAAAAAGTATTCACCTTAGGAGTTTAAGTTCAGGTTCATAATATATTTGGGCTAGAAGGCTGCTTCTCTGCTAATCTAAACATCTGGTAACACAGAAGAAGAAACTGACTTCTGGAGAGGTTAAGTGGTTGGCAGAATTTCAAATGGCTGCTTATTGGAGAATTCGTTCATGTTATTTTATGAGATTATTTGCATGAATAAAATTGAGTTCTAGTTTTGTTCTTACCATCTTTCCTACTCAGATGTTCTACTCTTGCCCAAGTCAGAGCCATAATTCACCCATTCTCTATAGGAAGTCTCAGTGCTCTTGAGTGATGATAACATGTGAGAATGCAGTAAGCTATAGTTACTAAACCCTGCAGGAAGCCAAGCCAGATACCAAAATGCAGTTATCTCCACAAGATTATTATGCATATGAACATAAGTGATATTAAAAAAAGCTTAGAAATGAATGAATGGAGTACATTTCCATCTCACATAATGCTCAACAGAATATTGGTAATAGCAGGGAAGGCAGTGGATAAAATTACAAATGATTATGAGAGTGCAGAGTACTAGATGGTATCAAGCCCAGAAATATACAAACCCTATCTTGACCCAGCTACCCTTTGCTTTATGCTTCATCCGGGAGATAAGTGCACAAGAAACATGATAGTGGGGAAAATCACTATTTTATTTAGGTTTGTACTACAGCTTTTTATTTATTTCTCAAGCTTAGAAGGGCTACCTAAGCCCAAGAGATCTCCTTTAATCCCTTACAGCCTAAACCTAAGTTCAGGGTTTTAGCTATCTTCCGACTGCCAATGGAAAGAGAGAATGAAGTGCCAGAACTGGCTGGGTCAGCTTACCACTTATGCAGAATTCATATTTCTTTACTTCTCTTGGTGAGAGAGAAACTAAAAGATAACTGAGTCTTGCAATGCAAATAAAATGTACTGTGTGAAAGGAAGAAAAGAGCATCTATGTACAGTGTGCTAACGTAGTTAGTGTTGTGATAACTAATAGGGTAAGTCAGCATCATGGAATCAAACCAATCAGAATAGAGGATTACAGAAGTGGAGTGAGAGCATGTCAGAGGAGTAGAAAGAAAGTAAGAGCATGTCGGAGGAGTAGAAAGTAGAAATACCTTTCCCATTGTCTATAAACATGTACTTATTTCCTGAAAACAGAAATTGTATTCTTAATCCTCAATCTGTTGGTGTTAATGGAAAGGAGTAACTTTACCTAGAATAACTACTGAGATTCAGTATTAAATAGATAATTCAATATAAGCTTCATTTGTAATATAAAATTAGTTGTACAGTATAAAACATCCTTGTCATGGAGATGTGTGTTCTATACATAATCAGTTTAAAATTTACAAGGCTATTTCCACTATATAAAGACTAGAACTAGAAATTCAAAATCTCCAACTCTAAGGCCATTTCCCCCACAGACGAGTGGTTTCCAAGCAATAAACTGAGGTCAGTCAGTGTCTGTGGTTTTTATTTTTAGAACAGGTCAGTCACCTCAAATACCCTATAATGGCAAACATATTATGAAAGAGTTCAGAGTCCAATCATTTACATTTCAACAAGAAATATGTTTTACTCTGATATGTTGGCAATGGTTCAGTGCAAATGACCTGCTTTCACACACTGACGTTTTGCAAGGCTTTAGAGCAATTGGCTTGAAATTTGGAACACTTATCTCCGAGTTTCATGCCTCTGGTGAAGGAGTGCTTTTGTGGAATTTTTTCCAGTTATTTTTATTGAATTCCCACCTCTATAAGTTCTAAGAAATGAGAACACTCTTTAACTGTCAAGTACATTTTTTACTTCAAACAAAGTCAATTTATTTCTAACCTAGCATATAGGATCAGATTTGGAATGGAAACATTGTTTATGTATTGTCCTCATTAAATTGTTTTAATCAACAAAAAACACTTTAAAGCAGCACATTGTATTAAAATGTTACAATGTAGGAAAAAGAGCACATTGATGTGAAATTAACATGGAAACCAAGCACTGTGATTATTTATTAAACTCTTTCAATTACAAGTTCTACTATTTTTAATTTTCCCTCCATTATATTAAAAGTCACTAATTAATCTAAATTCATTTTAAACTTTTCCCTATTTTGAATGTATCCGAAATTGGGGCAAGTTAGTCTACATGAAAGCAGTTGAATCTTGATTCTACCATCTACTACTTGGATAAATTTAGGAAATCTCCTTAAATTCCCTGTGTCTTAAATTTTCTCATTTGAAAAAAAAAGGGGGGGGGGGGAGACATGATTTCTATCTCATAAGGTTGCTAAAATGATTACATGTGGTAATGTATTTAAAATACTTGTGGGGACACCCATGTGACTCAGTGGGTTAAGCCTCTGCCTTCAGCTCATGTCACAATCTCAGGGTCCTGGGATCAAGCCCCACATCGGCTCTCTGCTCAGCAGGGAGCTCTCTGCTCCCCTTCTCTCTCTGTCTGCCTCTCTGCCTAGTTGTGATCTCTGTGTCTGTTAAATAAAGGAATAAAAAATGTTAGAAAAAAATAAATAAATAATAAAATATTTGCAATTTTTAGGGGGCTCTTGGGTAGCCCAGTCGGTTAAGCACCTAACTCTTGATTTCAGCCCAGGTCTTGATCTCAGAGTCATGAGATTCAAGAGGCTTGCATTCAATGTGTACTCTGCTTCTGCTTGTCATTCTCCCTCCCCCTCTGTCTTTCCTTCTGCTCACTCATGCACATACTCTTTCTCTCAAATAAATAGATAAATAAATAAATAATAAATCATAAAAAAAGATTTTTGTAGTCTGAGTCATAAATGCCCAGTGATATTTCTGAATTAAAGTGTAATAATAGATAAAGAAGAGGTAATTTTTCCAGTAGTTTTTTAATCCTATGGAGTATATGTGACTTAGCTCTTAGGGAATTATTTTAGAAAATCTAAGACATCCTATTATCAAAAGTCAATGTGGGTAGTACAGAACATGCTCTAGGCATTTAGGAAAATAAAGATCAATATAGACTAGAATCTGAGCCTAGTTTCTCAGTTTAGCAATTGAGTGCTTCTAGGAGAAATCAGTCTTAAGTTTCCTAAAAGTTTCTCATCTTTAAATTGAGTGTAATTATCTGCATTTTCCTTAGAGTATTATTATTTTAAAAGTGTCTTCAACTGGAAAGTTTTATTGTAACTTAATACTACTGTTTTTAAGGATATCTCAGCAGATGTGATTTCAACAACTTTGAGAAACAGAGGGATTGAGGAGTCTCTCCTATGTACTACCTGCTCCAGAGCATCACTATTTATCTTCACTGTTACATATCAAAATTGTATTTTGAGAGTAAAATACTGGAAACCAGGGTAAAACTTAGCTTAATAGTCCCATCGGCTTTGATGTTTGTTAGGTATATATAAATCTGCATAAATGCTCTTATCAGATGGAAGACTTAATTAAATTAAATTTTGTAATTACAATGCAGATCTTTCATCCACAAATTAAAATAAATTATGTAAAAACTCCAAATTAGATATGGGGTTTATTATAATAAAGATCCACACATGGCTAATGAGACAATATGACATTATATTTGCATATTGTATTAGTTTTTGTGCAATGCTTACACAATTATCAAATTCTGTGCAAGGTTTTATAATTTAAATAAACATACTCTGAAAAGACACAACCAATGCAAAGCTTGATGTGTGAGTAACTTTAAAATGCTATCCTATTCAGCTAAAACTGATGCTTGATTGTGTTTATCCTAACTGCCCTGATATTTAATTTAGATGGTGTGTGACTCTGTATGATGATTCAGAGCTCAAGTTCATTTTGTTCATAATTTCCTGTCTGCTATCCATCTTTGATTAAGGGTATGCATGCCCTTCTCTAGCTTTTTGTATTTATAAAAAAATAAATAAATGACTGTCTTCCCTCAATCATGAACTTGAATTTTGTGCACAGAATGCATCCCCTCTTAAGATGGAAAGTGGGTCCTATGGGGATCAAATATAAGCAATATCAGCTAGTTAACAAGAATAAACCTCTCTCTGACATATTCCAATTACACTCTGGGAAATCACACCCACTTTTCTGGAGTATCATGGTGTTTCTCAGAGCTCCGAAAGAGTTTTAATCAAAAAGAACCCCATTTGTGATGGTCATTTTTCTATATCTACTTGACTCAGATTAAACATTTTGGTTCTGTCTGTGATGGTCTTCCCAGATTAAATTAACATACTCAGTAAAATAGATTGCCTCCCCAATGTGGACGGGCATCCTCCAATCCACTGAGGGACTATGTAGAACAAAAACCAGAGGAAGGAAGAAATCACCTTTTATTTCCCCCATCTGTCTACTTGAACTCAGACATTGGTCTTCTCCTGCCCTTTGACAGGCATTTACACCATTGACTTCCCTGGTTCTCAGGTCCTCAGGCTTGGACTAAATTATACTACTGGATTTCTTGTGTTTACTAGCTTGTCAATGGCAAATCCTGGGATTTCTCAGCCTCTATAATCACTTGAACCAAGTATTCATGATTATCTTCTATCTATCTAGTAATTGTTTTGCAGAGAAACAGAATATATATAGAGAGGTAAATATAGATACATATCTCCTATTTGTTCTGTATCAATCTCTCTTTCTCCCTATACCTATCTTTCTCTCTCTGCCTATCCCTGACTCTTTTCTGTCTATGCTCTATTAGTTCCGTGTGTGTGTGTGTGTGTACACACACACACACAATAGTAGATCAATATATAGATATATACAGAATCAATAAGATATATACATATATATATAATATTTTATATATATAGGTATAACTATATATACAGTTATATGGACATATATGTAGTTTATTTGGGGAACGATGACTAATACATCCATTCTTAAAATTAGCCTATAGAAGTCATCAAACTCATAACTTCAATTAGGTTTCTGAATGGAATTCAGTTTTATTTCATGACATATATAGATTAAATCCTTTTTAATCTCCAGAATTTGCTCTTAGCTTTCATTTTGAACAAATACATTTTCTTCTGTATGTGTTTCTATCCATTATTTCTTGATTTCACTCCAACATAACATTCTTCATCATTCCAAGCCTCAGCTGTCCATAGGCTCTCCGTGTTCAGCAAATGCCCAGTGTAATCCTGAGCCAAAAGTGTTTAATTAGAGCCTAACATAGATTTCCAGAAAATAGATCACAGAATAATGATATGAAATAGCAACACAGAATAATGATATGAAATAGCAACAAAGAGCACATTGAAAAAAAAAAAAAGACTCTGTCACGTCTAGATCCCAGTGTTCCCCACCCCCATTTAGGCCAGCATGAAAATGGAACATAGTTGATAGTTAAGAGCATGTACTCCATCCAGCATCAAACCACCCAAGTGAATGCCAAGGGATTGTCAATATTTCAGACATTTGTTTTTTTTTTTTTTACAGTGTAAACATTCTACAATGTAAAATTTGGAAACCATAAACAAGAGAATACTTAATACTTAATGATACTTAATAATTATGCACAACTAGATTTTTCATTAACTTGATTAATATGATTTTTCCACTGAAAGACATTCTAAAAGCCAAAAGTTAAATAAAACTTGATGAAGGTATTGTTTTCTTTTTGAAGAGACCAAAATGCAATACCAAGGCAAAACTTCTATAAATCAAAACAAAGAATTTTTAGTTTTTTTTCTCTCTATCCTAAACTCTTCATCTTTATTTACTTATTTCCAAACTTTGTTATCCTACATAAAGATTACTTTTTTCCTCCTGAATACTAGATTGAACCTAATGTTTGACTTATAATTAAAATACAAAATGAGTATGACCTTAGACCCCTATGAGCATGGTGGTGAGTATTAAGAAGGGCACATGGAACATTGGGTGTGATACATAAACAATGAATTTTGGAATATGGAGAATAAAAATAAAATTTTAAAAATTAAGCTAAATTTATTTACAGTGAAATATGGATATATTAATTTTGAAATGAGTTTTGATAAATGTATAGTCCTGTTTAAACATCTCAATCAAGATAAAAAATTTCCATTATCTTATCAAATGAATAACATTTTTCCGCCTGTCTAAAAATTTTTATGAAGTGATAACCATCTGCCATGTACCTTCTTTAAAGGGTGTATTTTCTGTATGTTGGTTGCTTTTATGTATGAAATCATTTGACTTCAAGTTCATTTTCTCCTTTCTTCTCTTTTATTTTTATATATGGGAATTTTTAAGATTGCAATTTATCTTTAATACAAAATGAGATTAAGAGAGATAGCATTTTGGGAGAACATTTGCTTTTATATATTTAACAATATAAGTCAAGAACTTTGAGAATATAATATCTTCATGGTAATAATCCTAAGTACAGTTGTCGTACAAGTGTAAACTTAAGTTGCCCCAACTATATGCCAACAATCTGAAAATCTATTTCTTTCCTAGTACTAAGCAAATGACCAAAGGCATAAAGCATCTAGTGAGAGATCAGAACACAGAACTAGATTATCTCTAAGGACCGTTTTGACCCTAGAATACTTTGATCTAAAAATTGAGAAGATGATATTTAAAAAATTGCATTTCTTTTGAACTCATTATGCACCAGGCAATATATACATGACATTACATTTACAATTTTATTTAATTCTGACAATAACTCTGTGACAGGTTAATACTATCTACACTACCAAATGGAGAAGGTAAAGATACTGACCAATGTCATCATAGAATTAAGTGACCAACATGGGAGATGAATCTAGATATATCTAGCTCTAAAGCTTTGTTTTTAATACTTTTATTGCTTTCTTCTTTATGCTTCTTTTGTACTTTCTCTGTTCTTGTTGGATTGTTTATTCTCTTTTTTAATTTTTTTTTAAGATTTTGTCTATTTATTCGTCAGAGAGAGAAAGAGAGAGCAGAAAAGCAGAGAGCCACAGGCAGATCAAGCAGAGCGAGCAGAGCAGGCCTAGAGAGAAACAGGCTCCCCACTGAAGAAGAAGCCCGATGTGGGACTGGACCCAAGCCCAAGGCAGACACTTAACCAACTGACCCACCCAGGCATCCCTGTTTATTCTCTTAATTTGAGTTGTCTCACTACAATTGTCCTCCAAAGACAGGGGAGAGCTATTAAAACAATTCACATAGAAGTTCCTTTTATCAATGGGTGAATTATACAAATGAAACTATGTGTATTCCATTCCTTGCACATACAGCTCTTTTTCCTTTGATCCTCTCTTCAACATCACTAGTCTAGATAGTATTTATTGACAGTAATACATATCACATATCAATGGTGCAACAGGAACAGAGTGAACATTTTTAAAGGCATAATTATCAGAGCCAGTGCTTAGATATAAATATCCCTTTTTTCTTTTATTTTTAGTCTTATCACTTCTAGGAATAAATTATTAGGACCTAAGATAGGTGATGAACCATGAAAAAGGCAAATACAACATCAAGCACACAACTGTAGTGCTTAATTGCTGTTGCTGTAACTATTATAGCTGTTATCAAATATCTTAGAAGAAAGGTAGATATGGCACTACAGTGTCCTTCCATTTACTGTGCTGTGTTCCACTGCTCACATGGAGGAGTTGTAAAAAATTTTAAGTAGTCATTTGTTATCTCATATAATGGTGCTAATATAAAATGAAGAAACTATTTTCTCTGGCAAAATGCTAATAAGAGTCTTTGTTAATGAGGTTTTTGTCATATTAATGAAAACAAATGCCAATATGATATAAAATTATTATGAATAAAAATTGCTAATGTGACAGCCTTTGTAATATAGGAAAGATGCTGAAATACAAAGAAAAGATATTGGGAGTGTGCATTTGCGCACACACATGCTCAAGAGAAAGGCTGAAAGTGAGAGAGAAAGTTACTTCAATACACAGCGAAGGTATAAAGTTAAAAGCAATTGAGAAGGGAAGAAAATGATATTACATATACAAAGAAACACAAAAGAGATTCAATTGAAAAAGATCTTTTCATATCATTATCATAAAATATGTGGGTGTAAAAATTAATTTATAATTTATATTTCTTTATTGAAAGGAAGTAAAATGAAGAATACATAAAGCACTTGGTCAGGAAAGTATGTTGTCAGTGTTAATATTATTGATAAGAAGAGATTCTTATGAGCTGATGTATCATGTCTTTGAGCATATCAGTGGTTTTTATCATGATGAAAACAATTTTCCTTACTATGAATGCATTTGTATCAATTTAATTGTTTAGAGAATCTGAAAGCTGAAGGGTCCCAGAATGGCCTTTATTCACGTTGCATATCCTATCTTTGATATAGCACCTACTTTAATGTTGCTGTAACAATATTTCATATCAAGAAAAATATTTTGTACCTGTCAATAAATTACATGTGATAAATTATATGTACGGATCATGTATCAAAACATGACTGCTAACTGATAACTTCTACATCTAACATTAACACTTCTCATTTCATCTTCTGCATCTCCAGGCAGGTAAAAATTAGAAATGATCAAGCACAGGCTAAGGGAGGGAATAAAGAGCACCGTGATAGAGTTTAGATGTGGCAGTGTGAATGAACCTCATGTAGTCTTTTGAGAAGACCATCTGTACTGACTTTCGACATGCAGAATTTTGATGGAATAGATGTGCTAGTGTTATATAAATGAGGCAAAGTGGCCCCTATGTGTTGACATTTTGTTTACTTCTTCATTGGAGACTGGGACTATTAGCTCAAAACTCACAGGTATACAAGGCAAATTTTATACATCTAATTATTTTATTTATTTTATTTCTTACATCTAGTTATTTTAAATACAACCCAAATAAGCATTTTTTTAGCCATTTAGAGACTGCCTGCTTTTCATACTTTGTGAAACTGCACACATTTGCTAGTCATAGATAAGAGAAGCCCTGAGCCATAAAAGACCCCAAGCAGCTTCTTCCAGAGCTCCCATCTTTTTGTTGAGCAGCATTACCTACACATGTAAGTCCCATTTCCAATTCCCCTTCTCCCTAGGAGTTTCCTTACCCTCATTCCCTTCTGGGTGGTAGTCTCAAGTCACCAGAAGTCTCCCTCCTTTCCCTTGCATTCAACCTATCAAAGCACCATCCTAATAAAGCTCATTTGGTGTTACTGCTATGTTGCAGTCATATATTTTTTTTCTTTGATAGACTCCAGAATCTTCAGACTCACTACAGGTAGTTAATTTTAATTCTCATCCGTTGATGGGGGCCATAGTTACACTGACGTCAATATAGGCTTCAATCTAGGACAGTGCTGAACATGCCAATGAATGAGTCCCGTGAACTACATAGAGCTGAAGACTGTATCAGAGAAAATAAGGTGTAGGTTGGTTAAAGGAAAGGGAGTGTAATGGTGAAAATTTAAAATAGATCCCTGTTTTCATGGAGGTAGTTAGAGGAGTGTATTAATCATTTCTTTTTTGAGTCTGTGATGCTTTGACATCATGGGGGCCTTGTGTAGCCAGGGGTGGACTGCCTTTCCCAGGATTAGCTAATTTGAAGAGATAGCAAAAAACTTGTCTATAAACATGCCTCTTATATGCAAACAAACCAATCCGAAACCCATGTCCTCCTCCTGCTTTCTTTTATCAGGCTCCTATAGTCCAGGACATTATCTTTCAGTCCTAAATCACCCCTGGGCCAGGTACTAGACAACAAGGGATTACCCTTATAAACTAGAACCTTCCAAAATTATTCAAACTATACAATCCAAGCTTGCTCACCTTTCTGTTTTGCTTTGCTCAATTTTTTGCCATAAACAGCAACAGTAAAGACTCTGGCCATTCTTTTCTATCACTTCTTCTGTCTCCTAACCAAACCTTGTTGTTCTTCTTTGCATAGTCCTGAAGGCTGTGGCATGGAGTGCCCTTCATTTGGGAAGTGTAACAAAATATCTTCTCCATGGCAATATTCTCCTGATCCATTGGCTTCACCAGACATTAATAAAAACAAAATATCAGGTACATTTTATTTCATTATATTTTATCTTATTTTATTTTTGTCAGGTACATTTTAAATCAAAGGATCTTTCTCAGTTCCCAAATGTAGCAAGAATAAATCCTATATCATGCCCTCTGAACATGACTCCCACTCCACTACTAACACTGATTTGGCTGCTAGGAGCCAGAACATTGTGAGAGAAAGAACATGTTGAGTTCTAAGTCTTGTAGCCAAGATTCTAATCTTATTTCTGCCATTTTCTAACTGTTACATTGAGTAAGTTTTTCAACCTCTTCAGCATCCATTTCCACATTTGTAAAAAAGGCATACTACTACTGACCTGGAAAGTTGGAATGGTGAAATAATGTATTAATTTCTTTAAAAAAAAAAAAGATTTTATTTATTTGTTTGACAGAGAGAGATCAGAAGTACACAGAGAGGCAGGCAGAGAGAGAGAAAGGAGGAAGCAGGCTCCCTGCCAAGCAGAGAGCCCGATGTGGGACTCGATTCCAGGACCCTGAGATCATGACCTGAACCGAAGGCAGAGGCTTAACCCACTGAGCCACCCAGGCGCCCTGTATTAATTTCTAACAGACAACTTGGGACCCAATAAGTACAGTGCAACTCTAATTTATCTTTCCTCCAGGGATTCCAGTAAAAGGTATGAATAAAAATCTTCTAGGTGTTATATAAAAGGTTAACCTTTAAGCCGATGTCTAGAAGCTATATGATGACAGATTCTGGCTCAATATAAAAAAGGGAATTTCTGATTCTAGCTTCAACGTGTAAAAAATTTGGGAGCTGCCAGCCTATACTTACAAGAAAAAAAGCATAAAAAGCTAAAAATCAATGGATTTTCTTAGGCCCATTAGAGAATATAGGTCAGAGGACAACTATTACTCCAGAATCTGGAGAGAAAGACAAGTGTGGAGAATCATAGTCAAGATGAATATACTCAGAGAAGAGGCTGCTGGAAGTCGTGAGTTGGTAGGAACACGGAACGGGCAATATGTACCTAAATGGTAAACGCTGGGAATGGAATGAGAGCGAACATGAAAGCAAGATTCTCCTAGAGGACACAGTCTTAAGTGGGGGCACACTTTCATGGGTTTTACCTATGGAAACATCACTAGTTTCTCAGGGTGAAAAGCTAAGAAAAATTCCTTCTATTTCTAGCAGGGGGAGAGAAATAGCAACATTTGAAATATGCCTAGAGTATCTAGAGCATTCTTTGTAACAAAAGTGTACTCAGCAAGGGAAATATTTTTACCCATAATTTTTCTGATCAGGGAGAGAAGAAATTATTCAACTCTAGTTCATCTGAACCACTGGATCACTAAAGGAAGAGGAAAAAAAGAGCAAATAAACACTTGTGAAGGTTACACTCAGGGTTATAGGCCCACTAAAAGATTAAGATTTAATCACAGGATTACTAAATGCTTCCCATTACATTTCAATTTATCATGACATCAAAAGACTTCCAGTCAAATAACATTGGATTATACTTAAAAGACCATCAAGGAACAGACTCTGTTTAAGAAAGAGATTAAAAGAAAGACTTTTTGACACCTATAATTATAGCAAGTGTTAAATACAGATCATCTACTAGTCTGTCACTAAACCACACATTAAAGATCTATTTGCCTGAGTTATTATTACTCAATATATAAGTGTGGAGTTCAACAAAAATTAAAAGCCACACCACAGAAAATTTAAAAGCACACTATGAAGAGACAAAGCAAGTATCAGAATGAAACACAGATGTAAGGGATGCCTGGGTGGCTCAGTCAGTTTAGCCTCTCACTGGATTTCAGCTCATGTCATGATCTCCAGGTGGTAGGATCAAGCCCTGAGTTGAGCCCCACATTGAGTCCCATTTTAAGCCCCATGTCAGGAGTGGCACTCAGCACAGTGTCTGCTTGAGTTACTCCCTCTTTGTCCCTTTCCACATTCACACACACATATTCTCTATAAAAATAAATAAATAAATATTTAGAAAAAGAATCAGACACAGATGTGACACAGATTTTTAGACTGTCAGATAGGATATTAAAAATATGCACAATTAACAGGTTAAGCACTCTAATGGAAAAAATCTCAACAGCAAGCAAAAATAGATTAATAATAGAAGCACAGAGACAGGAATTCCAACCAATAATAAAAAGAAATGCTAGAAATCAAAAAGACTATAATAGAAATTAAAAAGACATTGATGAACTCATCAGTAAACTGAACTTTACATGAGTGAAGTTTTACCTATGGAAACATCACTAGTTTCTCAGGGTGAAAAGCTAAGAAAAATTCCTTCTATTTCTAGCAGGGGGAGAGAAATAGCAACATTTGAAATATGCCTAGAGTATCTAGAGCATTCTTTGTAACAAAAGTGTACTCAGCAAGGGAAATATTTCCCTTGAAGAAAGAGTACATGAGATTCAAGCTATATCAATAGAAACTTCTAAAACTGATAAAAAAGAATTAAAAATGTAAAAGAATATCGAAAAATAGTGAGAAATTTTAAAAAGTTATAGCATACACATAATTGAAATGCCAGAGCAGAAGGAAAGAAAATGAACCACACAAACAAACAAAAAAATTATGTAAATATGCTTGAGATTTTTTTCCACAATAAATGACAGATTCCAAACTACATTTACAGGAATTCAAAGAATGCAAAGCAGGAAAAATACTAAAAAGTCAACAACTAGCTATGTCATATGCAAACTGCAGAGCACCAAAGACAAAAGACAATCAGGAGAGCTGGTAGAGAGAGAAAAGAACACCTTGCCTAGAGAAATAAGAATTACATGGGACATTTGTTCAGAAAACTTGCAAGCTAAGAGAGACTGTAGTGAAAAAAAAAAAAAAAAAAAATTCCCAAAAAAAAAAAAAAGCATAATCCTAGAACTCTATATCCAGCCCAAGATGAACACGAAACAAACAAACAAAATATCCTTCAAAAATAAAGCAGAAGAGTTTTCAGGAAGATGATAAAATCAAAAGTACCAGGAATCTATTTCCCCACCTATTCAACAATTGTGCTGACAAAATCTATCTTATGTAATTATTATGGAAGTCTGGAGTCTATTGAAGGCTTGAAACTTCTAGCAAACTGCAGTTAATTTTCAGTCAATTTCAGCTCTTAGCATAGTAGCAGCTACCATTCCCCAACCTCCCAGCTATATGGCAAGAAGCTATGCATGTGTTCCTCATGCAGCTTGCACTGTTTGCCAGAGTGAAAATGAGCAAAAAAAATAAAATAAAATAAAAACCTGTCCTCTGAGGAGCAGGGTTCTGTGTTCTGAGCTGATTCCTGTGTCTGATTATAGAGATGGAGAAAAAGAGGTAAGTGGCATTGTTGCAAGCTCTTCCCCCGCAAGTTGAAGTGACTGCAGGTGACTTAAAGATTTGGTGTCTCTTTCCTCTCCCCCACTCATTTTTCTCTTTTTCCCTCTTTAGGAGTCATATATTAGATTGTAGAGCATTCAAAAACAATGCATATATGCATGTCTAAGAAAAAGTTCACAAAAACATGAGAGGACCTAGAGCTTACACTCAGGAGGATCCTTGCCCCAGTAACAGCCTAGAAAAATCAAAATCGGGAGGAGTCAAGATGGCAGAGAAGTAGCAGCTGAGACTACGTCAGGTTGCGGGAGATCAGCTAGATAGCTTATCTAAAGATTGCAAACACCTGCAAATCCAACGGGAGATCGAAGAGAAGAAGAACAGCAATTCTAGAAACAGAAAATCAACCACTTTCTGAAAGGTAGGACTGGCGGAGAAGTGAATCCAAAGGGACGGGAAGA
>NW_022631001.1:4337622-4340535 GCF_010015895.1 Lontra canadensis
CTGAAAGGTAGGACTGGCGGAGAAGTGAATCCAAAGGGACGGGAAGACAGACCCCGGGGGGAGGGGCCGAGTCCCGGCAAGCGGCGGAGCAATGGAGCACAAAATCAGGACTTTTAAAAGTCTGTTCCGCTGAGGGACATCGCTCCAGAGGCTTAACTGGGGTGAAGCCCACATGGGGCCAGTGTGGCCTCAGGTCCCGCAGGGTCACAGAAGGATCGGGGTGTCTGAGTGTCGCAGAGCTTGCAGGTATTAGAACGGGGAAGCCGGCTACAGAGACAGAGCCGAGGAGTGAGCTCACAGCTCAGGCTTACCTTGAACCGGTCGCAGGCTCGGTGAGCTCGGAGCGCGGCCAGAGGCCAGGGTGACGGGAGTAATTGGACGCTGTTCCCTGAGGGCGCACTGAGGAGTGGGACCCCGAGCTCTCGGCTCCTCCAGGCCGGAGACTGGGAGGCCGCCATCTTCATTCCCGTCCTCCGGAACTCTACGGAAAGCGCTCAGGGAACAAAAGCTCCCGAAAGCAAACCCGAGCGGATTACGCAGCCCGGCCCCTGGTAAGGGCGGTGCAACTCCGCCTGGGGCAAAGACACTTGAGAATCACTACAACAGGCCCTCCCCCAGAAGATCAACAAGAAACCCAGCAAGGACCAAGTTCACCTACCAAGGAGTGCAGTTTCAATACCAAGGACAGCAGCGGAATTCCAGAGGAGGAGAAAGCAAAGCACGGAACTCATGGATTCTCCCCATGATTCTTTAGACTTGCAGTTAATTTATTTTTTTTTTCTTTTTCAATTTTTTTTCTCTTCTTCTGCTAAATTTTTTTAACTTTTACCCTTTTCTTTTTTAACGTTTTTTAACTAGTTTATCTAACATATATATATATTCTTTTCCATTTTATATTTTTTCATTATTGGTTTTCTTTTTTATTTGTTTCTTTTTTTCTTTTTTTCTTTTGTTTTTTTCTTTTTTGCTTTCTGAACCTCTTTATATCCCCTTCCCCCCCCCCCCCCCTCATGATTTGGGATCTCTTCTGATTTGGCTAAAGCATATTTTCCTGGGGTTGTTGCCACCCTTTTAGTATTTTACTTACTCCTTCATATACTCTTATCTGGACAAAATGACAAGGCGGAAAAATTCACCACAGAAAAAAGAACAAGAGGCAGTACCAAAGGCTAAGGACCTAATCAATACAGACATTGGTAATATGTCAGATCTAGAGTTCAGAATGACGATTCTCAAGGTTCTAGCTGGGCTCGAAAAAGGCATGGAAGATATTAGAGAAACCCTCTCGGGAGATATAAAAGCCCCTTCTGGAGAAATAAAAGAACTAAAATCTAATCAAGTTGAAATAAAAAAAGCTATTAATGAGGTGCAATCAAAAATGGAGGCTCTCACTGCTAGGATAAATGAGGCAGAACAAAGAATTAGTGATATAGAAGACCAAATGACAGAGAATAAAGAAGCTGAACAAAAGAGGGACAAACAACTACTGGACCACGAGGGCAGAATTCAAGAAATAAGTGACACCATAAGACGAAACAACATTAGAATAATTGGGATTCCAGAAGAAGAAGAAAGAGAGAGGGGAGCAGAAGGTATATTGGAGAGAATTATTGGAGAGAATTTCCCCAATATGGCAAAGGGAACAAGCATCAAAATCCAGGAGGTTCAGAGAACCCCCCTCAAAATCAATAAGAATAGGTCCACACCCCATCACCTAATAGTCAAATTTACAAG
Organism: Lontra canadensis; assembly: GCF_010015895.1. Taxonomy (NCBI): domain Eukaryota; kingdom Metazoa; phylum Chordata; class Mammalia; order Carnivora; family Mustelidae; genus Lontra; species Lontra canadensis. The sequence continues at coordinate 4,339,357 of NW_022631001.1, forward strand.
TCTTAGTGACAAAGAGAAAATCCTGAAAGCAGCCCGGGAGAAGAAGTCTGTAACATACAATGGTAAAAATATTAGATTGGCAGCAGACTTATCCACAGAGACCTGGCAGGCCAGAAAGAGCTGGCATGATATATTCAGAGTACTAAACGAGAAAAACATGCAGCCAAGAATACTATATCCAGCTAGGCTATCATTGAAAATAGAAGGAGAGATTAAAAGCTTCCAGGACAAACAAAAACTGAAAGAATTTGTAAACACCAAGCCAGCTCTACAGGAAATATTGAAAGGGGTCCTCTAAGCAAAGAGAGAGCCTAAAAGTAGTAGATCAGAAAGGAACAGAAACAATATACAATAACAGTCACCTTACAGGCAATACAAGGGCACTAAATTCATATCTCTCAATAGTTACCCTGAATGTTCATGGGCTAAATGCCCCAATCAAAAGACACAGGGTATCAGAATGGATTAAAAAAAACAAAAACCATCTATATGTTGCCTACAAGAAACTCATTTTAAACCCGAAAACACTTTCAGATTTAAAGTGAGGGCGTGGAAAAGAATTTACCATGGTAATGGACATCAGAAGAAAGCAGGAGTGGCAATCCTTATATCAGGTCACTTAGATTTTAAACCAAAGACTATAATAAGAGATGAAGATGGACACTATATCATACTCAAAGGATCTGTCCAACAAGAAGATCTAACAATTGTAAATATCTATGCCCCTAACGTGGGAGCAGCCAACTATATAAACCAATTAATAACAAAATCAAAGAAACACATCGACAATCATACAATAATAGTAGGGGACTTTAACACTCCCCTCACTGAAATGGACAGATCATCCAAGCAAAAGATCAACAAGGAAATAAAGGCCTTAAATGACACACTGGACCAGATGGACATCACAGATATATTCAGAACATTTCATCCCAAAGCAACAGAATACACATTCTTCTCTAGTGCACATGGAACATTCTCCAGAATAGATCACATCCTTGGTTCTAAATCAGGTCTTAACTGTTATCAAAAAATTGGGATCATTCCCTGCATATTTTCAGACCACAATGCTCTGAAGCTAGAACTCAATCTCAAGAGGAAATTTGGAAAGAACCCAAATACATGGCGACTAAACAGCATCCTTCTAAAGAATGAATGGGTCAACCAGGAAATTAAAGA